>NC_136505.1:86023749-86241249 GCF_053919585.1 Euprymna scolopes
GTCTATTTAGCAGTTTTGCATGGTGCTTCACTCAAATTTAAATATGTTAAGGCCGTGGAGACTATTGGGGCTAAATGGGGCGGGGGGGGGGCAAATGATAGACTTAGCTATTTTTTTTGCATGCTACAGAATACAAAATTACATATGTTTAGGCCTAAAACTGCACCGTTTGTTCATTTTCACCAGGATTTGAGGTCTCCTGGAGAGTTTTGGGTTAAATTGGGGGTTCTAAATTGGGAGGGGTTAAATGCTGAACTTAGTCATTTTTTATGCCTCGTTCACTGTCCACTAACGGGGGACCATACATACTTCACTTGTTCTATCTTTTAAGTAAGCCCATCGTCTCTCATTTCTCTATTTCTTTATGTTTCTTTCTTTAGTAAGTTCAATCTCTTCCTTTCTCTTCGTTCTTTATCTCCTTTATTTGTCTATATTTCCTCCTTGCTTTTACTATATATATATATATATATATATATATATATATATATATATATATATATATATATATTATGAAAATATATATGGAAACAAAGTTACACAAATGCATCTGCGTTTCATCCATGTACGGAATTGTCAGGCTTAAATGCATGGAATTAATGCTTTCTTTTTTTGGGTTTTTATTCCCTTTTCACCCCAAACAAAGCACAGTGCAACTTTGATGTAGGTGGCTACTATCGGAGACACAAATTGAAGGGGTACTATTTAGGGAGATGAGCAGCAAGATGTCTGTTCACATTACACTTAGAACAATGAACGCCGGATCGCCACTTCCTTAATATTTCTCTCACAAACAATGCAACTGGTTTTGATAGCATACTACCTATGTTCACCTGATTGGTTTAGACCTTTATTGTTGTCTCATAATGTACTTAAATTTAATCTCCCATCTTTATTACCTGCTAAGAGATACTAAATAAAATTAAAATATAATTTTCAAATATCCTCAAAGAAACCTCTGCTGATGTATTGACCACAGGTTGAAACCAAATAGAAACCTGAACATAACGTGTAATTGAAACTTTAGTGGAAAGAAATCCTCTTCGTTTTAATTACGTACTTTCCTACTAAGTATTGTAAAGTTATTGCTTATTAACTTAAACTTGTTTTCCTTATCTTAATTACTGATATTTCTTCGCTCTGAAAATAAATGGTTCCTTGCTAGGTGTTGTATAAATGTAAGACCTATACTGGCCTTAGGTATATAGTTACTTATATATGATACTAAAATAACTGACACCATTTATTCTCTAAAAGACTCGTACTTTACCTTAAAGACGACGACCTGTGTCTGTTTTGCATGATAAACATTATTCTAAAAATACTTATATTACTAAATCCTACCCAACCTCCTGTATATCCTAGTGTACATTAATACTCTATTCTTGAAGTTATATCATCTCTCCTGTAACAACTGGACAAATATCAATTGCTCGTCTTTCCCTCAATAAAATCTTATTCTTTGCACATACTTTAGGAAAGGGATTTTTAACTTCCGGTCCTTGAAGGCTTACTTTTAAAAATCTATAATAAACATCTATAGTTATCTATTGAGAAGGCATGCCTTATCTTATAACTTATATCTATATTCTATAGCTTAACTATAAGATATATACTTATTAGCCGTATTTTGAATTTGTACTCAAAGTGATCTATATTTAGTAGCAACTCTATATCTCTTTCACTTAGATGGGCGAAACTGCTGATGATTCACATGAAAGCTAACACGTGTATCTCATTTCGAATCGTACGCTAACATTTATATTATAATTTTTCCAATGTATTTGTTAATCCTCAAGCTACATTTACTTTTCGCTAACTCAATTTAATAACCTCACATCTACACACATACTTATGAATATCTCATTCAAACGTGTGAATAACCACATCTTCTAATCTTAGTCCTATTTTGAGGAGTGTAACTTTAAAGCAGATACTAATTATCTCGGATATTAACTCCATTAATCCTAACTACCCATGTGGAAGGCGTAGAAATATCTGGCTTTGATACTAGGCGCGGGAGACCTCGATTCTGATAGACCCGTAGATCTGGTACGGTCATCTACCTAGGAGAAGGAAAACTCCGATATTAACCCTGTGCCACTGACCTCATATGTCTTGAAAAAAAACGGAGGAGGGAAGCCTCCTCAGTCCTGGTCGACAACCTTCTGAGAGCTGGTGACTCGATGAAATCACCGGTTTGCAAACCTAAACTGCTTAAGGAATAGATAGGCTCTGCCAATCGTCAAGCTTTCATACGCCGTCTTTGCTTATTAGCCAGGAGCAGACGTGCGATCACAGAAACTCATTTGAGACGCTCAGTGCTTAGCCTTGTTTTCTGACTAGGGCAATGAATACCATCACCCATACCCGCCTCGTTTCCATTACCCTGAACATGTGCATTTTGCGGGTGCTTGGTTGCCATGTATGCTAACATGATTGGACTGGGCTGCTGGTCAGACAGGTTCAAGGGTACCGGTTTAACAGTTGCTTGCTGCTGTTTTTGGCTCAGGAGCCAAAACTATTTGGAAGCGCTTAGAGCGGCTGCTCCATCATCAGTTCTATATTCTATAATATCGGGATGTTTGTAGTGCCGTGTTATCGTTTTTGATATATATATATATATATATATATATATATATATATATATATATATATGTGTGTGTGTGTATATATATGTATATATATATATGTATATATATATGTATATATATATATATATATATACACATATATATCTACCTTGCGTATAGTTCAGCCAGCTAACAATTCGGATATATTGGTATTCTCTTCCCGAGGGACGTGTTCCATTAGTCAATGTCATGACTTCCCTTAGAGAAAGTTGCATTTGACTTTTACTTCCGCTTATTATGTTTTGTATAAGGGTGCCGCTCATTTTTTGTGAATGTGTAGAATTAATAGGCGACATTATTTTAACACATGTCTGCATGTTTTTATAAGTTCTATTTTAAATGTTGGATTACTTTAATGCTTTATTTTATTTTACTTATTTATTGTCTAAGGTAAATATAGCCTGTGTATACAGTGATTTGCTATTTCGCTTCTACTGTTCAATATGTTTTAGGGTCTTTAAAGTTTAGTAAAGTTTCTCATTAGATTATAATCTACTTGGACTAAATTTCCACATTTACTAACCTGCCGTACTTTTTTTTACTGAAATGTGTCCTCGTTTTGAATTCCTAGTAATTTGTCGCTATTCTTATTCTTATTAGTAAAAACGTAATTTTTATATAGACCCCATTAATACCAAATACTGACTAATTAGTTTTAATTTTTTCTTCGGTGAATATTGCGTTGCTACTAATTGTGGCTAGGATAAAGATAGTAACATTATACCTTGCTATTTATAAGCGCAAAGAAAAGCGTGTAAAACTATTCCGTTCAGCTGTTAGGCTAATTGCAGTTAGTCTTATAATTTTCACCTGGTGTAGCTTACTTGCCACAAGAACAGTTGTTATTTCATATATTTCTGTAAATGGATAAGCATAATTTGAAATTTTATTCATATTATAAATTTTGTAATTAACGAAATAATATAAGTATATACACACGCACACACGCATACATACACACACACACATGTATATATATATATATATATATATATATATATATATATATATATATATATGCTAGACATTTTTGTCCGTGAAAAATAGGTCAAAATTATAACCCATTGAATGAGAATAAGTGTTTTATATGAAATTAAATGTTTATTAAATTTATGCTCATGTTTGCATTAAATACAATCCTTATTAATCCCTTACTGTATATCGGCCGATAATAGTTGGCTTCACTAAAGGCATACAAAATCTCAAGCAGATCGGCTCATTAAATTTAAATAAAACTTTTAAAACTGTTGTGATGATTAATCCCTATTAATCGCGATCTGTACATCAAACGTATACTATAACACTTAGTTCACCGCAGTTTACAATAACAAATGTCTGTATAACATTTTAGCGAGATCAGCCCTTTAGTTCCCGAATAAAATAGAACGGACATACAGACAAAGTGCAATATAATATAGATACACTTGCATATATATATATATATATGTGTGTGTGTGTGTGTGTGTGTGTGTGCGTGTGTGTGTGTGTGCGTGATGTGGAAGAATTAATGCGAAGTGCTCAATTAAATAAAAACGAGCATTTGATATCTATTTGATATCTATTTGAGAAATATTACAACTGTGCGTGGCTGAATTATAATATCCGGGATTTCTAGCGTAATAGAGTGATACTGACATAGACGCATTGGGCAAAAGTAACTATACATGCGCACAGGAGAACAGGAAATACTACCCGTATAAAAGTATGTATGCATAAATATGTATGCAAGCAGATACGTATACATATAGTGACATTATCATACATATCGATTCTAGTGTCCCCTTAGCTTGTTTAAACTTCCCCGAGCCGAAACTATAAAAAGTTTAAAAGAATATAACCTAAACCAATGTTAGGTATTTCGAAAACAACCAGTTTTACTTCACCGGAGTTACATCTCTTTTTTTAAAATGGTATACGTATGAAATTAATTTCGATCCAGTCAAAGTATTTTCTATAAAGAATTCAATCGAATTACATTTCATTGTCATTAATAACATACCGTAATTCTCCGTTAAAAGAACTAACAAACAAAAATCTAATATTCCGAATGATGTAAATTACCGCTGTATTAACGGATATAGTGTTTCGTCCTTAATTTTAAGATGGCGTTCGTAGGAGAATAATACCAAACGAGTAAAATAATTTTGTGAAGAAAATAAATGACAGAGCAGTATCAATATTTTATTTTAGGAAGAACCTGTAGATGAAAAAAATTGGAAAACAGATCGATTTTACTTTATGTCATTCTTTTCAAACTGGTAAATGGTGCTGTTGTCATACAATCATCTCCCATATGCTAACTTTTAATATATTAACGCATTGCTGACGTAGGTGTTTTATAATCGTCATAGTTCCTGTTCAAAACTTATAAAATTAAAATCGGAGCTTGCTTGTTAATTCAGATGAGTTTCGCCGTGTACAAAGGATTGGCAGAATCAGAATCTATTCGCAAGTTGGTTGCTGGAGTTATTTTGGTAAAAAAAATTCTTTTATTCCTATTATACAACATACTTTCTTCCATTTGACCTTTTAAAATAAAAGGTCATTTTCCGAACCTAGGGGAAATTTGGGGAAATTGACATGTGTCCATGTCGGAATGTTAAACTATTATTGTAAAGACAAGTTCACATTACGCCGCACTAACACAAATATACACATATAGACATACGTATACAAAAACATACACATATAGACATACGTGTACAAAAACATACACATATAGACATACGTGTACAAAAATATACACACATACTGCGTACGATATTGTCCTAATCACAGAATAAAGCATCAGTTAATCTTAATTGACCTTATCGAGAATATATAGTGCTAATTGAAGGATAATCTTTGTAAATATATGTAGCTATGATTCGCAATTGAAGTAAATACTTATATATGTGTTGTTTTTTCTTTTCCTGTTTTGATTATAATTTTTTTATGAGGACTCATGACCACGGACTCATGTGGACAATTCTATATTAGCCTTAAATCTATTCTTGTTTGTTTTTATTTATTTTGTTTTGTTTTTTGTTTTTCGAAAGAAAAAGAAATACTCGTTCACATTCCTGTTTTAAAGGTATTGATTGTTGTTTGGAATTATTTGAGCCGCTCCCCTACTCCATTTCCGTACACTGAATTGTTAAGCAAATTCACAATCTTTTCTTCAATTCAACAATATTTGATACAAGAAAACAATTTTATTTTATGTCTGACTTGTCACCATTATGAATGTCGAACAGTCTGGGTTTTATGACCGTTAACAAGTAAGTTAACCGAAAAGGACGTGCAAAATAGTTTAACATGTGCATAAATACACATTGTCCTAATCATAACACAATCACAACAAAATCGGATTACAAACATAATATAATTAAAATACAGTAAAAATATATTTAGAAAACAATCACTATGCAATCAAAATATAATTACAATACAATCACAATATAATAAGAGTACAATCGCACTACAATCACAATATAATTACAATACAATTGCAATACAATTGCAATACAATCAGAATACAATCAAAATATTTTACAATTGACAATCACTATGCAATCACAATATAATCACAATACAACAAAAATACAGCCATAATATAATCACAACATAATTAAAATACAATCAGAACACCATCACAATAAAATAACATGGTATAACCTTTATAATCATTATGCAATTACAATACAATAAATTATAATCACAATACAATCATAATATAATCACAATATAATTGCAATGCAATAACAACACAATCACAATATAATTACAATACAATCACAATTATATCACAATGCAATAACAATATAATCAAAATACTATCACAGTAATATACAAATACAATCATAATATAATAACAAAAAATCAAAATACAATCACAATATAATCTGAATATATAAACAATACAATAACAATACAATCAAAATACTATTACAATGCAATCACGATATAATTATTACGCCATCACAATACAATCACGCTACAATTATAATAAAATAACAATACAATCACAATATAATCACAATATAGCTAAAATAGAATCACCATATTATCACAATATTATTACAACACAATCACAAAATAATTAAAATAAATTCAAAATATACTTACAATACAATAACAATGCAATCACATACAATCACAATATATTTATCAACTACTATATAATCACAATACAATAAAAAATAATTACAATTACATTCATACTACAATTACAATATTACCACAATACTTTCAAAATACAATCACAATATAATTACAATATAATCACAAAAACCTCACAATATAATTACTATACAATCACAGTACAATCACAATAAAATAAATAAACAATCGCAATATAATTACAATATAATAAAAAATATAATCATAATGCAAACACAATACCATCACAGTACAATCACAAGAAAATTAGGTTATAATCACAAAAATCTTAATACAATCATAATACCATCACCATACAATCACAATATAATCACAATATAATCACAATATAATAACAATACAAACAACAGTAAAATTACCATACAATAAAAATACATTCGCAATATATGTATAATATCATACCAATAAAATTTCAATACAACAATGCAATAACAATGACATTAAATACAATCAGAATATATTTAGAATACAATCACAGTATAATACAACATATATGCAATAATACTTCAATTGAATCACAATATATCCACATTAAAATTACAAGAAAATAGCAATATATTCACAATACAATCACAATATTATTGCAATACAATTACAATACTATCTCAATATAATATAAATATAATCACAATATAATTACACTAATATTACAATATGATCACAATATTATCACAATATTTTAACTATAAAATTACAATACAATTTAAATACAAATGAGAATAAAATCACAATACATTCACATAATAATCATAATAAAATACCAATATAGTTACAGTAAATAAAATTATAATCACAATATAATCACGATAAAATAAAAAAAACAATCATAATACAATCGAAATACAAATGACAATTAAATCTAAATACAATTACAATACAATAACAATATAATCACTAGAAAATCAAAATGCAATATAAATACAGTTACATTACAATCAGAAGACTATCACAATATCATCAGAATACACCTACATTATAATAACAATGGAATTACAATATAATTGCAATATAATCAGCATAATATGAACATAATCATAATACAATCACAATAGAATCACATAACAATCACAATATAATCCAAAAAAAATCACACTACAACGACGACCCAATCACCACAGATGATAATATAATCAGCATACAATAACAGGACACTTAAAACACAACCACAATATAATAACAATACAAATCATAATGCAATTGCAATACAATCACGATAAAATCACAATACAATCTTAATAGAGTCACTATTCAGTCAATATACAAACGGAACACAATAAAAATATAATTATAATACAATCACAATACAATTACAATATAGTTACTATCTAATCACAATATGATAATAAGACAATCACAATACAATTGCAATAAAATCGTAATACTAACAATACAATCAAAATACAATCACCATACTATCAGAATACGATTACAATTACAATAGAATCACTATACAATAAGAAGACGATCACAATATGACCACAATACAATAGCACTACAATTAGAATACTATCACAATACAATCACAATACAATCACAATACGATAAAACTGTATCTACAATAAAATCCTAATACAATTATAACACGACCACAATATAATAATAATATAATCGCAATATAATCGAAATAAAATTACATTACAATCACAATACAATCAAAATTCAATCACAATATAATAATACAATCCGAATACAATCAAAATATAGTTATAATAAAATAAAGATATAATTGAAATAACATATCAATATAATACCAATATAATCACAATATACTCCCAATATAATAACAATAATATCAGAATGAATATTATCAAAATAAAATTAAAATATAATTACAATACAATTAGAATTCAATTACAATACAGTTAAAATGCAATCACATTCAAATCAGAATATAATAAACATATTTTAATCAAAATACAATATCAATATAATCACAACATAATCATAATATAATAAGAATACCATCACAATAAAATAACATAGAAATAACTTTCTAATCGCAATACAATCACAATACAAATATTATAAACAGAATGATACCATTATACAATTACAGTACGATTATAATATAATCACAATATAAGTACAATATAATCCCAATAAGATCTTAATACAATCACAATAAAATCAGAATATAATCAGAAAACAATCACAATACAATCACAATATAATCAAAATATAGCTTCAATAAAATACAATACAATCACTATGCACTCAAAATACAATCAAAATACAATAACAAAATAACAATATAATCAGAATATTATCAAAATACAATCACAATACTATCGCAATATAAACACAGAATATGGAATTATAACGTTGTCCGCGAACAAACACACATTGTGCGAGGATTCACTTTCAACGAGACGAAGACAAAGAATGAGAAATTATTCCAACTAGCCTTTTTCTTTGTATTAACAGCACTTATTTTGTTATTGTCATATATGTGACGTAAGCTACGTGATCTAGAACGTTCTTCACGACTCTCACTAGAGTTTGAATGTTATATCCTACCATGTTTTACGTCTCTTACGTGATAGTTCTCTTTCTCTGTTTTACCATCTTTTTTCAATTACCGGTGACGTTACTTCGAATGCAGTTACATACGCGTATCTGCATGTTTAATAGAATCGGCTAATTTTAGTTTAAATGCTCCATGATTTCCAGAATTATTAAAGCACCCGGTAAATTTAAGCTACATATAATAACACAGTAAATATAAGCTACATATAATAACACAGTAAATATAAGCGACATAAATTAACACAGTAAATGTAAACTACATATAATAACAAAGTAAATATAAACTACATAAAATAACACAGTAAATATAAACTACATAAAATAACACAGTAAATATAAACAACATATAATAACACAGTAAATATAAACAACATATAATAACAAAGTAAATATAAATTTCATATAATAACACAGAAAATACAAGCTACATATAATAACACAGTAAATATAAGCTACATATAATAACACAGTAAATATAAAGAACATACAATAACACAGTAAATATAAACTACATATAATAACATAGTAAATATAAAAAACATACAATAACACAGTAAATACCAGCTACATACAATAACACAGTAAATATAAGCTACATATAATAACACAGTAAATATAAGCTACATACAATAACACAGTAAATATAAACAACATATAATAACACAGTGAATATAAACTACATATAATAACATAGTAAATATAAACTACGTATAACAACACAGTAAATATAAGCTACATATAATAACACAGTTAATATAAAGAACATATAATAACACAGTAAATATAAACTACATATAATAACAAAGTAAATATAAACAACATATAATAACACAGTAAATATAAACTACATAAAATAACACAGTAAAAATAAACAACAAAAAACAAAGTAAATAAAAACTTCATATAATAACACAGTAAATACAAGCTACATATAATAACACAGTAAATATAAGCTACATATAATAACACAGTAAATATAAAGAACATACAATAACACAGTAAATATAAACTACATATAATAACATAGTAAATATAAAAAACATATAATAACACAGTAAATACAAGCTACATATAATAACACCGTAAATACAAGCTACATATAATAACACAGTAAATATAAGCTACATATAATAACACAGTAAATATAAACAACATATGATAACACAGTGAACATAAACAACATATAATAACATAGTAAATATAAACTACATATAATAACACAGTAAATATAAGCTACATATAAAAACACAGTAAATATAAAGAACATATAATAACACAGTAAATATAAACTACATCTAATAACAAAGTAAATATAAACAACATATAATAACACAATAAATATAAACTACATATCATAACAAAGTAAATATAAAGAACATATAATAACACAGTAAATATAAGCTACATATAATAACACAGTAAATATGAAGAACATATAACCCCACAGTAAATATAAACTACATATAATCACACAGTAAATGTAAACTGCATATAATAACACAGTAAATATAAGCTACATATAATAACACCGTAAATATAAGCTACATATAAAACCAGTTTATATATGAACTACATATAATAACGCAGTAAATATAAACTACATATAAAAACACAGTAAATAAAAACAACATATAATAACACAGTAAATAAAAAAATATATAATAACAGAGTAAATATAAGCTGCATATAATAACATATTAAATATAAACTACGTATAATAACACAGTAAATATAAACAAGATATAGTAACACAGTAAATATAAGCTACATATAATAACACAGTAAATATTAGATATATATAATAACACAGTAAATATAAAATATATATATAATTACATAGTAAATATAAGCTACATATAATAAAACAGTAAATATAAACTACGTATAATAACGCAGTAAATATAAGCTACATACAATAACACAGTAAATATAAGCTACATATTATAGTACAGTAAATATAATCTACATATAATAACACAGTAACTATGAACTACATATAATATCACAGTAAATATAAACTACATATAATCACACAGGAAATGTAAACTACATATAATAACGCAGTAAATATAAACAACATATAATAACACAGTAAATATAAACTACATATAATAACACAGTAAATATAAACTACATATAATAACACAGTAAATATAAGCTCCATATAATTACACAGTAAATATAAATAACATAAAGTAACACAGTAAATATAAGCTACATATTATTACACAGTAAATATAAATAATATATAATATCACAGTAAATATAAACAACATATAATAACACAGTAAATATAAATAACATATAATAACACAGTAAATATAAACTACATATAATAACACAGTAAATATAAAGAACATATAATAACACAGTAAATATAAACTACATTAATAAAACAGTAAATATAAGCTACATATAATAACATAGTAAATATACACTACATATAATTACGCAGTAAATATAAATAACATATAATAACGCAGTAAATATAAACAACATATAATAACGCAGTAAATATAAAACACCATATAATAACATAGTAAATATACACTACATATAATAACACAGTAAATATAAAGTACATATAATAACGCAGTAAATATAAACTACATATAATATCACAGTAAATATAAACTACATAAAATAACACAGTAAATATAAACTACATAAAATAACACAGTAAATATAAACAACATATAATAACACAGTAAATATAAACAACATATAATAACAAAGTAAATATAAATTTCATATAATAACACAGAAAATACAAGCTACATATAATAACACAGTAAATATAAGCTACATATAATAACACAGTAAATATAAAGAACATACAATAACACAGTAAATATAATATACATATAATAACATAGTAAATATAAAAAACATACAATAACACAGTAAATACCAGCTACATATAATAACACAGTAAATATAAGCTACATATAATAACACAGTAAATATAAGCTACATACAATAACACAGTAAATATAAACAACATATAATAACACAGTGAATATAAACTACATGTAATAACATAGTAAATATAAACTACATATAACAACACAGTAAATATAAGCTACATATAATAACACAGTTAATATAAAGAACATATAATAACACAGTAAATATAAACTACATATAATAACAAAGTAAATATAAACAACATATAATAACACAGCAAATATAAACTACATAAAATAACACAGTAAAAATAAACAACAAATAACAAAGTAAATAAAAACTTCATATAATAACACAGTAAATACAAGCTACATATAATAACACAGTAAATATAAGCTACATATAATAACACAGTAAATATAAAGAACATACAATAACACAGTAAATATAAACTACATATAATAACATAGTAAATATAAAAAACATATAATAACACAGTAAATACAAGCTACATATAATAACACCGTAAATACAAGCTACATATAATAACACAGTAAATATAAGCTACATATAATAACACAGTAAATATAAACAACATATGATAACACAGTGAACATAAACAACATATAATAACATAGTAAATATAAACTACATATAATAACACAGTAAATATAAGCTACATATAAAAACACAGTAAATATAAAGAACATATAATAACACAGTAAATATAAACTACATATAATAACAAAGTAAATATAAACAACATATAATAACACAGTAAATATAAACTACATATCATAACAAAGTAAATATAAACAACATATAATAACACAGTAAATATAAGCTACATATAATAACACAGTAAATATGACGACATATAACCCCACAGTAAATATAAACTACATATAATCACACAGTAAATGTAAACTGCATATAATAACACAGTAAATATAAGCTACATATAATAACACCGTAAATATAAGCTACATATAAAACCAGTTTATATATGAACTACATATAATAACGCAGTAAATATAAACTACATATAAAAACACAGTAAATAAAAACAACATATAATAACACAGTAAATAAAAAAACTAATAATAATGTAAATATAAGCTGCATATAATAACATATTAAATATAAACTACGTATAATAACACAGTAAATATAAACAAGATATAGTAACTCAGTAAATATAAGCTACATATAATAACACAGTAAATATTATATATATATAATAACACAGTAAATATAAAATATATATATAATTACATAGTAAATATAAGCTACATATAATAAAACAGTAAATATAAACTACGTATAATAACGCAGTAAATATAAGCTACATATAATAACACAGTAAATATAAGCTACATATTATAATACAGTAAATATAATCTACATATAATAACACAGTAACTATAAACTACATATAATATCACAGTAAATATAAACTACATATAATCACACAGGAAATGTAAACTACATATAATAACGCAGTAAATATAAACTACATATAATAACACAGTAAATATAAAATACATATAATAACACAGTAAATATAAGCTCCATATAATTAAAAAGTAAATATAAATAACATAAAGTAACACAGTAAATATAAGCTACATATTATTACACAGTAAATATAAATAATATATAATATCACAGTAAATATAAACAACATATAATAACACAGTAAATATAAATAACATATAATAACACAGTCAATATAAACTACATATAATAACACAGTAAATATAAAGAACATATAATAACACAGTAAATATAAACTGCATTAATAAAACAGTAAATATAAGCTACATATAATAACATAGTAAATATACACTACATATAATTACGCAGTAAATATAAATAACATATAATAACGCAGTAAATATAAACAACATATAATAACGCAGTAAATATAAAACACCATATAATAACACAGTAAATATAAACTACATATAATAACACAATTAATATAAGCTACATATAATAACACAGTAAATATAAAGTACATATAATAACGCAGTAAATATAAACTACATATAATATCACAGTAAATATAAACAACGCATAATCACAGACTAAATGTAAACTGCATATAATAACACAGTAAATATAAACAACATATAATAACACAGTAATTATGCACTACATATAATAAGGCAGAACAAATTAACAACATATAATAACACCGTAAATATACACTACATATAATAACACAGTAAATAAAAATTACAAATAATAACGTAGTAAATATAAACTACATATAATATCACAGTAAATATAAACTACATATAATAACACAGTAATTATAAGCTACATATAATAACGCAGTAAATATAAACAACATATAATAACATAGTAAATATAAGCTACATATAATAACACAGTAAATACCAACTACATATAATAACACAGTAAATATAAACTACGTATAATAACGCAGTAAATATAAGCTACATAAAATACCACAGTAAATATAAACTACATATAATAACAAAGTAAATATAAACAACATATAATAAAACAGTAAATATAAGCTACATATAATAACACAGTAAATATAAACTACATATAATAACACAGTTATATAAACAACATATGATAACACAGTAATATAAACTACATATAATAACAAAGTAATATAAACTATATATAATAACACAGAAAACATACACTACATATAATAACACAGCAAATATAAACTACATATAATACCACAGAAAATATAAGCTACATATAATAACACAGTAAATATAAGCTACATATAATAACACAGTAAATATCAGCTACATATAATAACATAGTAAATATAAACTTCATATTATAACATAGTAAATATAAGCTAAATATAAAAACAGTTTATATATGAACTACATATATTAACGCAGTAAATATAAATTAAATATAATAACACAGTAAAAATAAACTACATATAATAACACAGTAAATATAAAGAACATATAATAACGCAGTAAATATAAACTGCATATAATAACGCAGTATATATAAGCTACATATAATAAAACAGTAAATATAAGCTACATATAATAACACAGTAAATATAAACTGCATACAATAACGCAGAAATAATAAACTGCATATAATAACACAGTAAATAAATATACATATAATAACAGAGTAAATATAAGCTGCATATAATAACAGATTAAATATAAACTACGTATAATAACACAGTAAATATAAACAAGATATAGTAACACAGTAAATATAAGCTACATATAATAACACAGTAAATATTAGATATATATAAAAACTCAGAAAATATACACTATATATATAATTACATAGTAAATATAACCTACATATAATAACACAGTAAATATAAACTACATATAATAACGCAGTAAATATAAGCTACATATTATAACACAGTAAATATAAGCTACATATAATAACACAGTAACTATAAACTACATATAATATCACAGTAAATATAAACAACATATAATCACACAGGAAATATAAACTGCATATAATAACGCAGTAAATATAAACAACATATAATAACACAGTAAATATAAACTACATATAATAACACAGTAAATATGAACTACATATAATAACACAGTAAATATAAGCTCCATATAATTACACAGTAAATATAAATAACATATAATAACACAGTAAATATAAGCTACATATAATTACACAGTAAATATAAATAATATATAATATCACAGTAAATATAAACAACATATAATAACACAGTAAATATAAACAACATATAATAACACAGTAAATATAAATAACATATAATAACACAGTCAATATAAACTACATATAATTACACAGTAAATATAAAGAACATATAATAACACAGTAAATATAAACTACATTAATAAAACAGTAAATATAAGCTACATATAATAACATAGTAAATATACACTACATATAATTACGCAGTAAATATAAATAACATATAATAACGCAGTAAATATAAACAACATATAATAACGCAGTAAATATAAAACACCATATAATAACACAGTAAATATAAACTACATATAATAACACAATTAATATAAGCTACATATAATAACACAGTAAATATAAAGTACATATAATAACGCAGTAAATATAAACTACATATAATATCACAGTAAATATAAACAACGCATAATCACAGACTAAATGTAAACTGCATATAATAACACAGTAAATATAAACAACATATAATAACACAGTAATTATGCACTACATATAATAAGGCAGAACAAATTAACAACATATAATAACACCGTAAATATACACTACATATAATAACACAGTAAATAAAAATTACAAATAATAACGCAGTAAATATAAACTACATATAATATCACAGTAAATATAAACTACATATAATAACACAGTAATTATAAGCTACATATAATAACGCAGTAAATATAAACAACATATAATAACATAGTAAATATAAGCTACATATAATAACACAGTAAATATAAACTACATATAATAACACAGTAAATATAAACTACGTATAATAACGCAGTAAATATAAGCTACATAAAATACCACAGTAAATATAAACTACATATAATAACAAAGTAAATATAAACAACATATAATAAAACAGTAAATATAAGCTACATATAATAACACAGTAAATATAAACTACATATAATAACACAGTTATATAAACAACATATGATAACACAGTAATATAAACTACATATAATAACAAAGTAATATAAACTATATATAATAACACAGAAAACATACACTACATATAATAACACAGCAAATATAAACTACATATAATACCACAGAAAATATAAGCTACATATAATAACACAGTAAATATAAGCTACATATAATAACACAGTAAATATCAGCTACATATAATAACATAGTAAATATAAACTTCATATTATAACATAGTAAATATAAGCTTCATATAAAAACAGTTTATATATGAACTACATATAATAACGCAGTAAATATAAATTAAATATAATAACACAGTAAAAATAAACTACATATAATAACACAGTAAATATAAAGAACATATAATAACGCAGTAAATATAAACTGCATATAATAACGCAGTATATATAAGCTACATATAATAAAACAGTAAATATAAGCTACATATAATAACACAGTAAATATAAACTGCATACAATAACGCAGAAATAATAAACTGCATATAATAACACAGTAAATAAATATACATATAATAACAGAGTAAATATAAGCTGCATATAATAACAGATTAAATATAAACTACGTATAATAACACAGTAAATATAAACAAGATATAGTAACACAGTAAATATAAGCTACATATAATAACACAGTAAATATTAGATATATATAAAAACTCAGAAAATATACACTATATATATAATTACATAGTAAATATAACCTACATATAATAACACAGTAAATATAAACTACATATAATAACGCAGTAAATATAAGCTACATATTATAACACAGTAAATATAAGCTACATATAATAACACAGTAACTATAAACTACATATAATATCACAGTAAATATAAACAACATATAATCACACAGGACATGTAAACTGCATATAATAACGCAGTAAATATAAACAACATATAATAACACAGTAAATATAAACTACATATAATAACACAGTAAATATGAACTACATATAATAACACAGTAAATATAAGCTCCATATAATTACACAGTAAATATAAATAACATATAATAACACAGTAAATATAAGCTACATATAATTACACAGTAAATATAAATAACATATAATATCACAGTAAATATAAACAACATATAAAAACACAGTAAATATAAACAACATATAATAACACAGTAAATATAAATAACATATAATAACACAGTACATATAAAATACATATAATAACACAGTAAATAAAAACTACATATAATAACACTGTAAATATAAACTACATTAATAAAACAGTAAATATAAGCTACATATAAAAACATAGTAAATTTAAACTACATATAATAACGCAGTAAATATAAACAACATATAATATCGCAGTAAATATAAACAACATATAATAACGCAGTAAATATTAACAACATATAATAACACAGTAAATATTAGATATATATAATCACACAGTAAATATAAACAACATATAATAACACAATTAATATAAGCTACATATAATAACACAGTAAATATAAACTACATATAATAACGCAGTAAATATAAACAACATATAATAACACAGTAAATATAAACTACATATAATAACACAGTAAATATAAACTACATATAATAACTAAGTAAATATAAGTTCCATATAATTACACAGTAAATATAAATAACATATAATAACACAGTAAATATAAGCTACATATAATTACACAGTAAATATAAATAACATATAATATAACAGTAAATATAAACAACATATAATAACACAGTAAATATAAATAACATATAATAACACAGTAAATATAAATAACATATAATAACACAGTAAATATAAACTACATATAATAACACATTAAATAAAAACTACATATAATAACACAGTAAATATAAGCTACATATAATAAAACAGTAAATATAAGCTACATATAATAACATAGTAAATATAAACTACATATAATAACGCAGTAAATATAAACAACATATAATAACGCAGTAAATATAAACAACATATAATAACGCAGTAAATATAAACAACATATAATAACACAGTAAATATTAGATATATATAATCACACAGTAAATATAAACAACATATAATAACACAATTAATATAAGCTACATATAATAACACAGTAAATATAAACTACATATAATAACGCAGTAAATATAGACTACATATAATATAACAGTAAATATAAACAACGCATAATCACAGACTAAATGTAAACTGCATATAATAACACAGTAAATATAAACAACATATAATAACACAGTAATTATGCACTACATATAATAAGGCAGTAAAAATTAACAACATATAATAACACAGTAAATATAAACAACATATAATAAAACAGTAAATATAAACTACATATAATAACACAGTAAATATAAACTACATATAATAACGCAGTAAATAAAAACTACATATAATATCACAGTAAATATAAACTACATATAATAACACAGTAAATATAAGCTACATATAATAACACAGTAAATATAAACAACATATAATAACATAGTAAATATAAGCTACATATAATAACACAGTAAATATAAACTACATATAATACCGCAGTAAATATAAGCTACATAAAATAACACAGTAAATATAAACTACATATAATAACAAAGTAAATATAAACAACATATAATAAAACAGTAAATATAAGCTTCATATAATAACACAGTAAATATAAACTATATATAATAACACAGTAAATATAAATTACATATAATAACACAGTTATATAAACTACATATCATAACACAGTAATATAAACTACATATAATAACAAAGTAATTTAAACTATATATAATAACACAGAAAACATACACTACATATAATAACACAGTAAATATAAACTACATATAATACCACAGAAAATATAAGCTACATATAATAACACAGAAAATATAAGCTACATATAATAACACCGTAAATATAAACTACATATAATAACGCAGTAAATATAAGCTACATAAAATACCACAGTAAATATAAACTACATATAATAACAAAGTAAATATAAACAACATATAATAAAACAGTAAATATAAGCTACATATAATAACACAGTAAATATAAAATATATATAATAACACAGTAAATATAAACTACATATAATAACACAATTTTATAAACAACATCTGATAACACAGTAATATAAACTACATATAATAACACAGTAAATATAAACTATATATAATAACACAGAAAACATACACTACATATAATAACACAGTAAATATAAACTACATATAATACCACAGAAAATATAAGCTACATATAATAACACAGTAAATATAAGCTACATATAATAACACAGTAAATATCAGCTACATATAATAACATAGTAAATATAAACTTCATATTATAACATAGTAATTATAAGCTACATGTAATAACATAGTAAATATAAGCTACCATACTCGATTAAAATATCCACTTCTGTTTAATTAATTTTACGTAATGACTCGTCTACAAAATGTCATGGACATGGTAATTAAATAGTATACACTAGGGTGATATGTCGTAAAATAGATATATATCGACTAATACCTTCCCCCTAGATGCTTGTCATCGGATTGATAATAAAGATCCAGCTTTATTCTGCAATCCAACAGTACAAGGTTAAATTGGTTTAATTCAATATCTGAATCGTCCACGGAGCTTACGTTATTAATTTCTAGCAGTTTTTTTATTATATCGCCGTATATACGTAGATGCCGATAATCATCAATATAAAAACAGTATATGTATGTGCGTCTGTCTTTCTATATATGTGTAAATATGTTACCGATAAACACTTAAACTACTGGTCACATTGCATTGACATTAAAACGAAATAGTAATATCACACCAAGGACGTTTTATAATGTGTAAAATCTTTGTTTGGATAGAGGAATAACGCGTACAGAAATCTGTAGGTTTAAAAGGAAAATGTTAATTTCAACTTACCGAATTGCTATTAAATTGCGCATGCGTAAACTAACTAAAGCTAAACTGGTGTATTTTTAGAACTTTCTTGTCTATCTTTTGATTAGCTCAATCGTTAATGCATGCAGCTTAAGCACTAAATGTTTAGCTTTTAAGTCTAACTGAAGGCACCAGTCATTGTTTATCTTGAACTTTTGGAATCAGTACTATATATATATATATATATATATATATATATATATATATATATATATATATATATATATATATATATACATTCAATTAAGAGTTGGTTCTGTAATAATTAGCACGAATTTTGCTTAGAATTAAAATATCTTAGGACTGACAAGGTTGAACGCCCCTAGCTAGGCTAAAATATAGACGCAAGCTATATTCGGTAACTTTTCTTTCATCCTAGGGCAGTCCAATGAATTTTTTCTATATGGAAATCCCTCTAGATAGGGCACTCTGCCACTTATTTTAAGTAAATAACAAAAACAAAAAATATGATTATGGCAAAGACAGATGATTGCTTTTGAATAGATCAATAATATAGGTAAGAATCAACATATTGTATCACGTGCCTGCTCTTCTTAGAATAGTAATCTGTATCACAGTGACGTATCGAATCAGTGAATCGATCAACAGGGCCAATAAGTCAAACGAGCTGGAATAAAAGAAAGATATAATATATTCGGCAATTCTGAAGTGTTCATATCAGAATAGTATTTAAAGAAAAGGCGGAGACTATTTCCACAACGTCCGAGAGAGATAGAGAGAGAGATAGAGAGAGAGAGAGAGAGAGAGAGAGGGGTAGTATAGAAGATGAAAGAATAAGGCCAATCAAATTACAGATGCGTTTCTGAACCTTATTAAGAACCCCATTAAAACACAGAATTTGAAGCTAAAACTTGATCCACCCGATAGATGTTTATAGAGATCGCCCGAGACAAAGCATGAAGCCACTTGATATAATGAGCTATAAAGAATGAAAACTGATTAAAAAGCAAAATACAAGAGATGCATATTGCTTTTAAAAATCTTAAGAATAACAAGATTGTATAGTAGAAGGAAAACAGGGAGTAGGAGACAGTTTCACAATCTTGCAGTCTTTGAAAAGAAGCTGTATTACAATAAGGTATTAAAACAGCGAATTGGTTGATACCTCTGAACCAACGAGTCAGACGAGCTAGAACAAAGAAAGCAGGGAATAGATCAGGTAAATCTGAGGAACACTTGCTATAACAGTATTTGTAGAAAAGACTGAGACTAGCAATATAACGCTAGGTTGTAGTGAAAAAGAACGTGTGGGACCAATCAAATTACAAATACATTTCTGAAATTCATGAAGAACCTTTAAATATGGCACGGATTCACTAGCCTAAATATTATAACAGTACTTCATACATGATCTGATAGTAGGTTTGAAGAGATGGAGATGGGTGTGAGAAAGTGTTTAGAGCCATAAAAAACGATTTAACGAGAAACGTTTAATATATGAACTCCAAGAAATAGTTGATGAAAAAGAAAGACCAAGAAGCCTTAGAGTCAACTTCCTATCAAGAGTAGAGACAGTCATAAGACTCTTAGGAAGAAAAGAGGCATCCATGTGATTGAAAGACAATAGTTGAGTCTTAACATGGTTAAACGAAACAAGTCATTTTTTACCCCAATCAATAACCTTACTCAGATCAACTTCTAGATCAACTGCATGGTTCAACTGACCCGCGTAAAATGAACGAGAAGTAATACCAGAATAGAAGTTGGTGTTATCAACATAAATGTTTATGTTCTCACTAATATTTCTGGAATATTAGAGGAAACCGTGTTGGGTCTAGAATATAGCCATGAGAAAAACCGCATTGGTTGGAGAAGAAAATTAAGATACTCCATGAAGAGTTACTCGCAAGATTCGATTAGAATGAAAATACCTTAACAAAGTCAAGAAATAAACAACCAATATTATAACCCCGAAGTTTATATATAAAACCAGGATGTCGAACGCGTTTGAAATGCCAAGGCAGTGAGCCTCCCTTCACCTGAATTATTCATAAACCAGCAGATCCATTTAGTCACAAGAGTTAATAGATCAGGTGTTGAACGAAAACCACGAAAATCATACTGAACATAAATAAAGAGGCCCGAATCTTCCAGACAATGAACAAGCCTGCAGTTGACAGACCACTTTAAAACTTTGCTAATCACAGAGAGAAGAATAACAAGGCGATATTTACCTGGATCAGATCGATCACCAGCATTTTAAAGATAGGGACAACAGAGGACTCCTTCCAAAAAGAAGGAAAACGCGACTGAGATAAGATGGGATTGAATAATTTCGAGAGGATAGAAGAAAGTTCAAGCTCACAACGTTTGAGAACAACAGAAATCAAATCAGGACCGGAAACTATCTTGGGAGTAATAATTACTGAATCAGAAGATTTTTTTTCGAAGGAAACTCCAGGAAAACAGCACCAGAATCATTGGTAGAAGAATTGCCAGCAAAAAGAGGAGCAAAAAGTTCAGCCATATCCTTAGATGAACTGACCTGAAGACAATTAACAGGGGGGGGACAACCCATTTGCCACTATTAATAAAACTATTATAAGTTCTCGAAAATTTATGAGAGCCAACCTTTTGAGATAAGATAGAGTCTACTCCGAATCATTTGAGAATAGCTGGACTTAGTCTCAGAAATTGCTCTCTTGCAGGCATTGCTAGTTCTTCTCTAGAATTGTCTTAAAACCTGAGAACAATCCCGAGGAGGAGAATGAAGTTTGGTTTGAAACTAATAACGACGAATAAAGGTGGCAGTACCAACAAGATACCAGTAAGCTCGTCAGTTGCAGCATTCGGAGAAAATAGGATCCCATGGAACGTTATATAAGAAGCTTTTAAGCACACACCAATCAGCCTTCCTGTAGTTAAAACTTTTTCGTATGGAAGGAACAATCAGGTGAAAATTTAATAGAAGCATTAATCTCAACATCGACAAAAGCATGATCAAAAGAAGTAAATGGAAGAGAAGAGGAAATAATACATGATTCAGAAAAATCAGTGAGAAAAAAATCAAGTAAAAATGGATGGTGAATGTAATTACCAGCAAAGCGTATAAGGATGATGATAATTTGAGGCAAGGTATGGTAATGCTGTCATAGAGCGTATTAGACGTGTATGTAAGGAGTACTGCGAAGCGCGTGTATTCCTTCCTTTGGGTGGCACACTGCATGGCCGAATCAAAGAAAAAAAAACGCCGAAACAAAGAAGAAAACAGAGACATCGAATTGAGCCATCAGCGAGGAAACAACAGATAGAACACATGTCGGATGATGCAGATTAAGATGTTTTCTCCATTTTTCAACTATAAAGAAAAGGCAGTCTAACTAATCTCCTTCTGTCAATTTTCGGTCTACAGATTCGAAATTTGGCATAAGGTGGATTAAGATTTGAGAAAATCTTTTTAGTCGGTTTTTGGCCAGAAATGTTGCTGTTAAGGAGTCAAAGTCCAACGATTTGATTTTTGAGAACTCTACCAAACTCCTCCGCCAATTTTTTGGTCTAAAAACTTGAAATTTAAGATATAGATTACTTGGATAGGGATCTAACTTTATAATTCTACTAGCACGTGTGCCCGGCGTTGCCCGGGTGTTTGGGGGTGTATATTGAGCAAAAAAAATTTAAAAAGTGGTAGTAGGAAGGCAGGCTCGAACACGCACCGCGAAGGAGGAAAAGAACGGGGGAAAAGTGACTGCTGTTATGACCACCGCCAAACCGGAACTGACGTAGACAATCGAAAAAGGAGATGACTTTCGAAAATATCGGTGAAAAAAAAGCGAACCCTCCCTGTAGAAAAGTGCCCAGTTGAGGGTGAAGAAATTAATGTTTTAAGCCAATGTTTCGGTATTTGTCGTCTGAAGGGTCGAGCTTCAAAACGATACTGATCTTGTGAAAATTCATCGCCTCTCTCGGAAGTGTTAAGCAGACATGCAAACATACATACATGCATTTATATATTGGAAGCTCAAAATTTCGACCCAAACCGATTAAAAAGCTTGCCCTATTTCTGAATACCTTTTATGTAAAATTTCAAATGTTTAAACGAGAAATTGTCTGAGTAATTTGGTAGAGACCGCAAAGGTCAAATATTTCAAACTTTGACCCCTATTACGACCCTTTAACGTTTATTGTTTTGGGCTCAAATCAGGTTATTAAGTAAAATCCATGTCCAAGGAACATATATCTAAAATTTCAATATTTTTACCCTAAATTTTCCAAGACTCGAGTTTCGTCCTTATTTGGGCTCATCAGTTAGACATATCCGAACTTGGGATTCAAAACCTGAGCCTCTCGCATACGATGCGAGTACTCTGGCACAGGAGCAAACATGCAACACACAAGAAACTCTATTAACTAACACAGATCAAGCAAACCGCGGCGAAATCCGACTGCGAAAGTCAATATATATATATATATATATATATATATATATATATATATATATATATATATATACTAGCAGAAGTACCCGTCGTTGACTGGGTTACAAAACAGCCTCCAGAAAATGGACTGTGATTGATGAAAGCATGATAGGTTATGGAAAGGAGGCGGTTATAAAGAGATAGGTTTTGATTTTCAAAAATTTTACCCTAAGCAAAATATGATGAAAGTAAAGATAATTTTCGCGAAAATATATTTTTTATATCAACTTTGTTTCCAATCCTAGCCAAGAGTGACCAACAAAATGATGTTTCTTTACAAAGAGAAAATGTTGTATATATATATATATATATATATATATATATATATATATATATATATATATATATATATATATATATATATATATTACTCACGAACCGGTTAAAAAAAAATCAAAATGGCAGCGACTTTGAAATGGAGAGCCCCGTTTTCAATTTGAAGGAGGGGCACCTGAGCATTCTGTGTTAACAATTTAAGAGAGTTCCGTCAACGTAAGGAATATTTATAAACATATTTTAATGTTTTCCCTTATTTTGTGCTTGAGGAATATTCGATTATGGCATGTGTAGTTTATATAAAAATTCATTTAAGTAGTTATAACCTGAAATTTCGTTTTAATTTCGGTTCGCTGAAATTATTTCAAGTAAAGAGCATTAAAAACTATTTCAAAACAAAAAAAAACATGAACTGAACTATGGTAACACTTATTTCTTGTATATTTATTTTTTCGGGTAGTCGTTTGTTGGCATTTCTGCTAATCACTCTTACTAAATAATATCGATAATATAAAACATATCGAATAATATTACTTTAGTAAAATAATTCGAAAAAGCAAAATGGGATATTAAAAAAGTAAACACGTAATTACTTTAGATTTTTAAAGCAAAGAATCGATATAAATATGAATAAGAAGAAAATGGCGCCCTTTTCAAGCAGAACAGCTTCGTTTCAGTTTTAAAGTATTGAACGGTGTAGTATTGTGCCCTCGGATTCAGGGTTGTACTATTGTAATGTAAAGAACACGCAGAAAAGGTTGTAATCAACTGAATTCCTTCTAGTATACTGACAAAAAAACTTAAACAGATATATAAATAAAAATAAAAAGGTTATGTAAATGTTTTTAAAAAGACACGTAATCACGTGAGCAGGATTTTTTCCTTCTTTTGACATGATAACAAGTAACGTTCTTAATTTTTTATTATTTATCTATTTATCTATTTTCGAAAGAGTGGCACGTGCAAGAAAAAAAAACAGAATTATGCAAAATTTTTGTCGAGAATTGTCTAAAGTTCCGACTTTTTTTGTTTTTGGCTTTCACTTAAATAAGAACGTGAATTCATGAGGTGAATTTATTTGACACAATACGATTCAACTCAAAAAAATAAATAAAAGCCAACGTGAATTAAGATTAAAGTTGACGTGTTATTGTGGACCATCACCCCTTTTAAAAAACCTTGTTAAACTTTGTGACATATTTACATTCTATGGAGGTCAGGCGCGAACGAACACCCAATAATTTTATTATACCATATTTCTTCAAACTGAAACATAATTATCAAAGTATACTTATGCAAATAGATATGAAAAGCCTTTGTTAAAGTGTGTGCCATATTTCCATGGAGTACAGGCGCGAACGCAGACACCACAATTTGATTATACCATACATATTTAAATTGAAACATACTTATCAAAGTATTTTTATGTAAATCTATATCAAAAACACTTTTAAACGTTTTTTT
The DNA here is from genome assembly GCF_053919585.1 of Euprymna scolopes. Classification (NCBI taxonomy): domain Eukaryota; kingdom Metazoa; phylum Mollusca; class Cephalopoda; order Sepiida; family Sepiolidae; genus Euprymna; species Euprymna scolopes. The sequence goes on from NC_136505.1 coordinate 86,050,789, forward strand.
CCCCCATGATTTGGGGGCCAGGCGCGAACGCAGACCCCACAATTTTTATGAACCACCGTTCTGCCAGATAAAACATATCCATTCCCGATCCTGGATACATCTATCATTATATGTAATCAGTTTTTTTTTTTAAATAGTCAACCATAAGGGAGCCTATTCGTGACCAGACACCCCACACACACACAGACGTTCAGCCTTATATATATATATATATATATATATATATATATATATATATATATATATATATATTAAGAATAGCTCGCAAAATCGGTTTTCTCTATGGTCACACCTAAGGCTATTCTCTATCTCTACAAATCTGCTATCAGAACATGTTTGGAATACTGTTGTCATATGTGGGCTGCTAAATCCGTGCCCCATTTATAACTTGAAGAAACTTATATGCAATTTGATTGGCCCCACAATTTCATCTTTACTTCAACCTCTCTTTCACAGATGTGATGATCCTATTCTCAGTCTTTTCTACAAATAATATGTTGGTATGGATTTCTTCGACGATTGCCTGATCTATTCCCTTCTTCTTTTATTAACGCTCTTTTCACTCGTTGGTCCAAACGCCATTATCAATTCGTTGTTTTAGTATCTGATGTTAATACAGTTTTTTTCTTACAATCACTTTTTTCCAAAGACTGCAATGTTATAGAACTCTCTCCCTGCTTACTGTATTCCTTCTAAAGTCCAATAGGTATCTCCTTTGTTTGTAATAATCATCTCTCTTTCTTTGCAGCTTCTTACATCAAGTGGCTTCATGCTCTGTCTCAGACAATTTCCATAAAAATAGTATGTTACATTTGAATATCCTGTAGTTTTTATTTACAAATTATCTATGGGTGTTGTTAACGGAAACAAGTGTTCTGACATATCTCCACTATCTTATCGTAGGTCTCTACCAGAAAGTTCACATAGAACTTTAAATATAAAATCGACACCAGATTTGCTAAGGTAATAAGCATGCATTATTACGAGGACGACGAAAAAAGTATGTTAGTGTCCGCCGAGACGCGTCTCATTATATGATAACATGTAATGAAATCGGTGTTCTTCTATTCGGTAAATCTAGACGAACGAAAGATAAAAGGTTTTGGTTGGTGGGACATGTCAACTAAGGAGAAGAGGTTGGAGTTTGCTATTCGACAAAGACACCTCTTTTGCAAAATACATGTCAGATAATTTGGAGGTAGAAAGGAGGTTGTAAATTTCATTAAAAGAACGCGCGGCCGATGAAAAGGAATTGTGAGATATTTAAATATTTTCAACGCTCGTCCGTTTATGCAAGTTCAATTGAATACAAGAGACCATTGTTTACCATAGTAGTATATATGAATAGAATATTAATACAATTTTGCACATTATATCTCTCTAGTTATGCTATATATATATATATATATATATATATATATATATATATATATATATATATATATATATATATTACTTATTATTTGTTATTTATATACACAAAAACAAAGTTGTTTCTTATATATATATATATATATATATATATATATATGTGTGTGTGTGTGTGTGTGTTTGTGTGTGTGTATCAACGCCCAAGTGCCGTGATACAGCGAAACAAGCTTTCTGTGAATCATTTCTATATAGCCAGACTTATTCCCCGTAATGTAGAAAAATAAATTTGTGCAAGGATATAAAATACATATTGGTTATATATATATATATATATATATATATATATATATATATATATATATATATATATATATATATATTGGTTACTTTTGTTTTACGGCATATCAACCCTTTCAGGTTATTTAATGTCGAATCCAGTGATTTTGAAGAAAAACATTTTAATAGAATATATTTTTTCTAAATCGGTTTCTATTTAACTCATAGTTGGGACCTTAACAGGTAGTACTACCCCGGATTAGAGTGGGCCTGGGAGCAATGGCAATTAAAGGGTTGCTCCACAATACTCACCAAATCCCACAAGCTGGGGTCTCACTATCAGATATAGTTTAAGGTGATATCCAGGACCTAAAATATCTATATCTATATTTATCTATCTATATCTATCTCTCTCTCTCTCTCTCTCTCTCTATATATATATATATATATATATATATATATATATATATATATACATATATACATATATATGTATATATATACATATATATATATATATATACTAGCAAAAGTACTCGTCGTTGACTGGGTTCAAAAACAGCCTACAGAAAATGGACTCTGATTTATGAAAGTATGATAGGTTATTAAAAGGAAGGGTTGCAAAGAGATAGTTTCGAATTTGAGGGTATCAAAACCTAAGCAAAATATGAGGAAAGTAAAAATAAAATACATAAACCCCATAATGTATTATACCATAGCTGTTCACACTGAAACACTTATCACAATATTATGTGGATCTATATTAAAAAACCTTGTTAAAGTTTGTGACATATTTCCATTCTATGGAGGTCAGGTGCGAGCGAACACCCCATAATTTTATTATACCATATTTCTTCAAACTGAAACATAATTATCAAAGTATACTTATGCAGATAGATATGAAAAGTCTTTATTAAGTTTGTGCCTATTTCCATTCTATGGAGGCCAGGCGCGAACGCAGACCCCACAATTGTATTATACCATCCCTATTTAAGTTAAAACATACTTATAAAAGTATTCTTATGTACATCTATATCAAAAGCACATGTAAACATTTTTTTTTTAATTTTTAAATTTTGTATGTCTATAATTTGTGGACCAAGCGCGAAGGTAGACCCCACAATTTTAATGAACCACCGTTCTGCCAGATCAAACATACCCATTCCTGTGTCTCGATATATTTTCTATAATTATATGTAATCAGTTTTTTTTTAAAATAGTCAACCATATAGGAGCCTATTCGTGACCAGACACACACACATATACACATTCAGCTTTATATTATATATATACTTAAGAAGGATGACCGGGATTTAATGATGATCAACAAATATTTCACGCTCCCATGTTTTTATTGTCATCGAAATCGGTGAAATTGCCCATTTTTAATCGATCAAATGATTGCCTGCTCTTGTTGGAACCTATCGAAGTCTTCTGGGATGAAGCTTCACCTGTCTTCCCGTTGTGTCTTAGTATACAATACATTGTAGTCTGCATTGAAATTTAGAGAACTTACTGTTGCTTTAATAAATGTATTTTTATATATAATGGCTTGAATTAAAGTTAAAAATGCAAAAGTCAAGTAGCATACTTCAATTGCGCTCTAAACAGAGAAATTCGTTTCGAACATGACCCCGTCATATCAAAGAATTTTTTGCTGATTTTATATGTCGGGTCTTTCGGCTTGTGTGGTAATAAAACATCTCAAATGCATTTGTGATGCTGAGTTGTGTATCAGGTTAACTTTAGCCCAAATCGTTTGTTTCTCCTTTCACGGACTATTTTCATTATCGATTACCGATACTTATCGAATACATTTTGATATGAAACGTTTCTAAGAACACTAGCAAGCACAAAGTACCTTCGTGTGAAATCTCATAAAGATGGATTTTGCGTTTTTGAGTCTATATTGAATTCACACTTACGCACACTGACAAAATTCCTTTTATATAATAGTAAATATATTAGTGATTTTTCTTGTACCTACATAAAATGCTATAACGCAATATAATATGTTATTTTATGTACTCATGAAGTAATAATAATTTTATAAAACAAAAACATGAAGATCTATCATAACCTCGTACATATGAAACAGCAACGTTGAGTCTGGTCATTACTAAAATGGGTGACCAGTTTGGGAAGTCCAGGTGCTGTATGTAGGAGGGTGTTGACACCTCCCTGCCAAAAGTTGCAAAAACCTAACGTCATCATCTCCCCTAACGGGGATATATATGCGACTGGGGACCGCTTGTGAATTTCATACTCCCATGAAACTTCCTCCTTCAGAGGAAGCCGGTGAAACCCTTAATAGGGTTTGTGCTGACTGCACAAATACACATACACACACACACATATGAAACATGCATTGTTTTTTTTATTTTAATACGAAAAAATATTGAAAAAGTTATCATTTAAACAATAAAAATATCTAATCCAGCTAGTATTTTGTTATGGTTTACAATGTTTCTCTCTCTCTCTCTCTCTCTCTCTCTCTCTCTCTCTCTCTCTTTCTCTCTCTCTCTCTTCCTTTATATATATGTATATGTGTGTGTTTGTGTGTGTTTATAATTTTTGGTGGTAAAACATATTTCCATTGCTATGTCTATCTATATGTTTCATATAGCGACATTGTACTTACTCAAACGACAACCTTAATCTTAAAAGCTGTAAGTTGAGAAACAATGTAAACATTTTTTACAGCACATTCACACGTTCAATTTCTTCTTTAGACACCTTAAAATTTCGATATTTTCCAGAATCAACATCAAGTATAGGATTTTGCCGAAAATTGGATAAAGGATTCTAGACATAGGTTTTAGCATCATCATATATTTATTCAAATATTTGTCAGAGACATAGCAGTAGTGCAAATCCGATGGAGAAAATTGTTTTATCCGCCAATAAACGGATATTAATCTAATATGTGTATAAGACATAATAGGGAAAGTGTATACGCAATGGATAAAACTCTACAAAGGTTAGATCTGCTTCTTTTTTAAGCCGGATATTTGGTCTACAGCCGATTTCCTCTTTGCCTAAGGATTACCATGTGCCTTTCGTCATTCATCTGATATCATTCATAATGATTGAATGAAGACATGAATTTGTGACTTTCTACAAAAATTAACATTAATGGAAGAGAAAGAAATTTAAACCTAATGAGTGTTAAAAGTACAAAAGTCTAACTTTTAATGGAGGGCGGGTTTTCACAACGTTAAATATTGGTGTGTACGTAATAAACATAGCTTCACAAATTAACTACTGAAAATACTTTTTTGTTGGGGTTGGGGATCAATCCCTGAAGTGGAATTTAGCAAAAAAGAAATTTTAACATTTCAAAAAAAATGCTAAGGAGATAAACGTAACCGAAGAAGATTTACTTTGTTTACAATAAATTAATAATACAAAATTAGATTAAGATAGTCAATGTTACATATGGGAACAGAATGAATGATCCTATAGGCCTTTGTTTTACGTTGTAAATAGCATATTTGTATTCATTTATTGCAGACTAGTATCCTCGTTTTTAATTGTAGTTTCATGGCGTTTCGGCCAACTATTCCTCTGGCCTTCGTCAGGTGGTTAACCGCGACGGGATAGGAACACCGAATCTCCGAACTGCATTCTCAGCAATTACTGCCTTCCATAGTTGTTGTCGGTTCACAACGCTTTTGACCAACTAATCCTCTGTCCGGCTTTAGGTAGAATTGAATCCGCTATCTTCAAACAATGCTCACCTGGAACCGTCAAGATTCAACGTCTCTATCCATTGCGACACGTTTATTTGTTATCTGATCCTCCATTTTCGGGTCAGTACCGAATGGTATATAATATTAAATATTAGAATTCTTGTTGAGATGAGTATCATTTATTATGTATTCATTTCTTTATTGCAAACTATAATCCTCTTCTTCCTGTTGTTTTTTACGACGTTTCGGCCAACTATTTCTCTGGCTTTCGTCGCGGTAAACCATCTGACGAAGGCCAAAGGAATAGTTAGCTGGAACATCGTGAAACAACAACTAGAAGATGAAGATAACACTCAGCAATAAATAAATGAATAAATAATACAAATTACTCATCTAAATAAGAATTCCAATATTACTTGAATAATAATAATACCATATTTGTTTCAATGCTTGATTATCAAATAATTAATCAAAGTAACCATTTCGAGAATCGGAAATGGGGCTGCTAGTATATATATATATATATATATATATATATATATATATATATACATATATGCATATATATAATATATGTATATATATGTATATGTATAATACATATTTATATATAATATATATGTGTGTATATATATACTACATATATATATGTATATATATGTATATATATATGCATATATATAATATATATGTACATATATAATATATGTATATATATGTATATATATAATACATATGTATATATAATATATATGTATATATATATATATGTACTACATGTAAAAATATTAAAGAGTTTACAATTTTCTTAATATTTAAGGAACAAGTGAATAAAAATCCATGAAACTTTGAGAAAGTGTTTACAATACTATTCAGCTACTTCAGTCAAAAAATAAAAAAAATAAAAGTATTTAAAGTAGTATTAGCGAAACTATGACAGAAGATAGGAATATTTGTGGATTTCAGTGTGTCAAGTTATTAACGAGTTTGAGGAAAAACACAATATACCCAAAACTTGTTTATTGAAATAATTTTCAAACAGTAAATGAACTAGGAAAAAGCTTAGAACACAATAACTACATAGCAATTTCTACGTTGACATAATTAGTAGGGGATATGCGATCTTTTTATGAATGATTGGGAAAGACCTTGTGACTTTTATGAAATGCGTTGGTCCATAGAATTAGTCAAATTTGTGATTTCGTCAACAGTTATTCATCACGGTGCCTCTTGGAGAGTATCCCACAACTCATCTTTGCTCTTAAACTGGCGTACACTTGCATGAAGGCGTCGCTTCGTGATACTCAAAAGGTTCTCAATTGAGTTCAAATCTGGTGAATTCGCAGGCCATTCCACCTTCTGTATGCCAAAGAACCGCAGTTGTTGAAAATACTTTTTGCTTTTGTTTGCTGCATGCGAGGGAGCATTATCCTGCATAAAAATAATAGTTCTTCTGAACGTCAACATTTGCTTCTTTAGCCATGGTTAAAACTGCTCCTTCAGAAAAGCTATGTAAGCATTTGACGTCAATTTTACGCCTTCAGAAACTTTCCAAGGGGTAACTAAAGTACCTCCGATTATCCCAGCCCAAATCATTATCTTACCACCACCTTGTTGGCGCTTTAAACGCTGATGAAGATTGCGTCCATCCCTTGCTCCAGCCATCTGAGCCATCAAGAGTGATACGCACTTCATCCGTAAACAAAACTTTGAAAAAATCCGTTTTCATGTTGTCCTCTGCCCATTTCAATCGGTTTTGTATGGGATGTTGCTTTAATGGAGGTTTTATCACAGGCTTAACAGACTTTGCCACTTTTTTTCAGAAGGGGAGATCGAGTACTTTTTGAGACATTCTTCAATCTGGCTGGGTCAAAAACTTCTCGACTTGTCTGCCCAGGGTACTTAACAACTTCACTTTTAATTTGAAGTACAGAACGGCGTTAAACAACTCTAGATTTACTTTTATCAGCTATCTTACGTACCTTTGTAGGGTTCTTGATAAAGTTCTTCACAGTTTGATGGTACCTTCCTATCATTTTCGATATTCCGAGATTAGTTTTAATTTTTGCTATCTGTTCTGTAATAGTACTCTTTTCAGAACTACTCAAACAACATTTACGACCAATTTTATTGACGAAACAAACTGCCCTGTTAATAATTTGACACACCTCAAATACTGTGGATGCAGCAATTACGATGCCAAGTTGTTTACATTGCACAGAACAGTAGGAAAATTTCACAGTACGCGTAGCTCAGCATCGCCAACGTCTCCGAAGCGTTTGATACGAAACTACCAGTAAGTTTCTGAAACTAGTAGAAAAATGTTATCTCGTTAATAATTTGACACGCAATGTATATATATATATATATATATATATATATATATATATATATATATATATATATATATATATATATATATATATATAAAGCTGAATATGTGTGCGTGTGTGTGTGTGTCTGGTCACGAATAGCCTCCTATATGGTTGGCTATTTTAAAAAAAACTGATTACATATAATGATAGAAAATGTATCGAGACACAGAAATGGGTATGTTTGATCCTGCAGAACGGTGGTTCCTTAAAATTGTGGGGTCTGCGTTCGCGCCTGGTCCACAAAGTATGGATATAAAAAAATTTAAAAATTAAAAAAAAAACGTTTATATATGTTTTTGATGTAGATGTACATAAAAATATTTGATAAGTATGTTTTAACTTAAATAGGAATGGTATAATACAATTGTGGGGTCTGCGTTCGCGCCTGGCCTCCATAGAATGGAAATAGGCACACATTCAATAAAGACTTCTCATATCTATCTGCATAAGTATACTTTGATAATTATGTTCCAGTTTGAAGAAATATGGTATAATTAAATTATGGGGTGTTCGTTCGCGCCTGGCCTCCATAGAATGGAAATATGTCACAAAGTTTAACAAGGTTTTTTAATATAGATCCACAGAATATTGTGATAAGTGTTTCAGTGTGAACTGGTATGGTATAATAAATTATGGGATTTACCTATTTTATTTTTACTTTCATCATATTTCGCTTTGGTTTTGATACCCACGAATTCGAAGCTATCTCTTTACAACCCTTCTTTTTCATAACCTATCATACTTTAATAAATCAGAGTCCATTTTCTGTAGGCTGTTTTTGAACCCAGTCAACGACGGGTATTTTTCCTAGTATATATATATATATATATATATATATATATATATATATATATATATATATATATATATATATATATATATATATATATATATAAGAATAAACTTAGGACTGTAAATTATACTTTACAAGAATTTGTCAAGATACTCAAATAAAAAAAAATATCAAGATTTCCTTAATCCACGAAGTGTCAGAGAAATGCACTTTTCTCATCAGAGTAAAGTTATTAGCAAATGAATATCATAGCGGAGCTATGAATTTGCTTGTAATGACATAAATTAAAACTACATTATATGAAAATTAGTCATGTATGCAAAAAAGTTTTAGTGCAAAGAGTTCATGAAGTGGGGAAAAGAAATCAAAATTTGATAAATAGATATTATCATTCCTATTATTATAGTTCTACTGTTCCCGGAAGCTACTAGCTTATTTGGCTGAGACCTTTGCTATAAGCGAACTAAGTAGCATGATATCCGTTCGATTGTTTCAGTTAAGAATTATTACTTGTATCTGAGGCAGCGTTAACCCAGGGTGAGTTGCGCTGGCTTCAACAAACGAGTTTTCTACTACGAATTTGTATTCTTTCTAAACCAAGAAAAACATCTCTGTGTCTTTTTTCCCATGAAATCTGTCTCCAGTGAGTTGTTTTGTAAATGCCTACCATCTAACGTAAAACGTGTAAGAAGAATTGTATTATTAATCAAATAAAATTAGTGCGATGTACATGATTTCTTCCGGTATATTTTTTGGAAAGTGTAAATTCATTTTTAATGAGCTTAATTTATTGTGGCAATTCGGAAAAAATAAAATATGCATCAAAATTATATATTTCTTTATATTTAAACGTATATATATATTATATATTTCTTTATATTTAAACGTATATATATATATATATATATATATATATATATATATATATATATATATATTTACCTGTGGTGAAAAACCGGAATAGAGTGCTCAATGTGTAGCCAGAGCAGTATATAAGAAATTTATTACCGTGAGTCCAGAATGAGTTTACATATTGTTTCAACTAGAGGAAGATCCTCAAAGAGAGGAAAAATCCAACTAACACCGTCAGAATTCATAGATGGACTCTTCTGACGATGTTGGATTTTTCCTCTCTTTGAGGATCTTCCTCTAGTTGAAACAATATGTAAACTCATTCTGGACTCACGGTAATAAATTTCTTATATATATATATATATATATATATATATATATATATATATATATATATATATATATATATATTTATATATATATATATATATATATAATATATTTGTAGTCATCGACATACAGTCCTGTTTCGTTGTATCACAACTCATCAGTTGCTAGACTAGCACCTCTCCCAAGCCGAGGCTCGAACGTGCGTGTATGTGTGTCTGTGATCTTAATAACGTTTATACATATGGAAGAGGAAATAAATCCTTAAACTGTTGACTACAGACTAAGTAGAAATAACTGGTTTAGCTGTAGTGGATCTTTAGATCTTATTAGATATTTCGTGTAAGAAACGGAAGTTCTGATGAAAAACGTGTGCCAATTCTATTTGTAGTTTATTCTTCGCATACCTGTGTCGTAAAAATACATGGTTGCTACTTATTGCAATAGCAAGAATGTTGATAAAAGAATCGAGCGCCCAGAAGATTAGATAATATAAAAAAAAGGTAGATATATATTACAATGTTCCATTCATATAATTAGAGCAATATCGTAGACTTCTGAAACTCTATCGGTAACCGAAAAGCCAGGTTATAAACGTTGATTTGAAATGATAACGTTTAATCTTACATTGCTATGAAAATGGCCAATCATGTATTGAAAAGTTAGTTAGATAAATATTCCTGTTTTTTCTTTATTTTGTTTTTTCTTCGCTTTTCATGTAAGTCGATATAACTTTCTCTCTTTCCCTCACCCCCTCATACAACTACACATAAATAGCAATGATTTTTTCTAATATTTAAGTTACAAATGCTGGTCATTTATTGTTCTGTTGATTGTGTAAACCTCGCTTCATATGTTTTCGTAAAATGGTTTACTTGTAATATTTTTCTACATTCACAATTTTATTTTAACGTTTATAGCATTCGCAAAAACGTTTTCATTTGACAATGGAATTGTCACATTTGTAGTAAGTTGCTAGTGTTTACAATTTCATTCTTTTACTAACGACTTTGAACGCATTAATTTGAATTTATTCGCATTAATATTGCGGATGCATTTCACGAGTATTTCATTATTTACCAATTTCATTGTTTATATTTTATCATTTGACTACATTTGAAATCATTTGTCATCATTATAATTTATAATTCGATAATTGAATCATTTTTTTGTAATCGTTAGAATTTTCAAATGTTTCAATTTTTATGCAAACTAGCAATTTGATAGCAATTTGATAGCAATTCAATACCTTGATGTTGCTTGTTATTTCCTCTGAAGAAAATATGTTTTTCTCACTCTATAGATTTCGTGTAGCAAAGTTAAAAAATCCAACATTAAATAATAGTTTGTAAAAACTACAGCAGACTTTACAAGATAAAATGAAATCCATTAAGTTCTGTAAATGTCCCTGTATTTTTAACGTTTGTTTTAACAATTAAGTGAAGAATCAACCTTTAATGGTTTAATTTTTTTTTCATACGCGATATATATATATATATATATATATATATATATATATATATATATATATATATATATATATATATATGTGTGTGGGGGGGGTGTTGCCTGCATAACCCCCAAAGTTAAGCAACAATGAGGCTGGCCAGTACCAGATGGGTGACCATTTTGGGAATGATAGGCGCCGTATGTGTTAGAGACAATTCCTACACATAGTACCATGCTTGGTCGTCTTGACGATGTATTGCCATTAAGACCAAGTGTTTCTGGACGACAGATTGTGGTAAATGCAAGGCTCCCCTCACACTTTAAACTAAGTCAAGCAAAAGGAAAAGGGGAAGATAACATATGTTTGTAAATACGAACAACTATTTGTAGGCATTATGGTCTAACATAGGTGAGGTAATATCACGTAACGACAAATTGCCGAATGAAAGTATCGTATTTTTAGCAAAATGCGTAATTATTAATAGATTTTTTTGTATCAATTCTTCAAAGCATTTCTTATTTAATGTTATATTACTAATATTTGGCTCACTAAAAAAAGTATTGATGTATTTTTCAAATATTTAAATATAGTGTTTGTCGTAAATATAATAAATATTTTTTTTCATTTTAGCTAATCTTAAAGAATAATTATGATTAACATAGTCAACGAATTTTACACTTCAAAACACAAAAGATGAAAATTTAAGCACATTCAAAATTTGGATTCTCAACTGTAAAATCTAATACATGCACAGTCGTTGTTTTTTTTTTTATCGAAAATCCTGCTCAGTTTCTGATGATTATTTTAAGATTATATGTAACCACAAATAAAGAAGGATTGTAGGCAAAATATATGAAGAGAAAAATATCGATTGTGAAATAAAGTAAACGGTTATAAACTATATTCTTCACTCAATGATCGGTGAAAATATCGTATTGGTTGGATAGTTACTTAATTTTTGTTAGATTTTTAAAGAGAGACTTCGTCAAAAATACTTACCTCCCTTCCGTTTTGGCCGTGTCATACATATATGATGGTAATTACATATATATACATATACATATATGTATATATATACGTATGTATGTTTATATACGTATGTATGCATATATATAATTCCCATTATATATGTATGGCATGCATATGACATATATATATATATGTGTGTGTGTGTTTGTGTGTGTGTGTGTGTGTGTTTGTGTGTGTGTGTGTAAAAGGGGCCTTAAAATATAGTTGTGGGGGGGTCAGCTACATTATTGCTGATACACGTATCCAAATTTCGCAATCACCAGGTGCACCATACCGTGCACGTTTTTATTCCTTGTAGACAGCACTGAATTACCTGTTTGGGTGTGTCAAAGTTGAATAACCACATAGTCTGACATTTAGGGAGAAAGAAACTGATAACCCTGCCCCACTCGCAGCAGAATAAAAAAAATAAGCCTACTACTTGACAAAAAATGAAGTTTTGCTATCAATCAATTTCAGAGCGGCGAACAAACCATATAGGGTTTTTTTTTTTCGTTTCGTTTTTGTTTTTGTTTTTTCCCGTCACCGTTTTGTGTCTGTGTCTGCGAGAGTTACCGGTGTCAAATCAGCGTCATGCTCTGATCTACGACACTTTTAGTAAAAAGCTAAGGTAAGCTATTCATCACACTAAATCGACAACAGGTTTTAGAAATACAATAAAAAACCTTTTTATTCTTTCAAAGTCATTTAAAAATATTCTTTTAAATCAGTACTTTGCGCTCATTTTGAATTGATTAATGTTGTTTTTATAGCTTTGGATTTCTCCGGGTTTTTTTATTTGTTTTTTTTTAAGACTCATGTACGTAAGAAAAGAGACCAGTGAAGTGTTCCGAACTCTCTACTGATTTGCTGCCACGTGGTGTTTGATAGATGTTTATATAGAGAGTAAGTCTCTCCAATATGATAGTCCAATTGTTAAACAGGTGTAACGTTGCCGTTATGTCACAAATGTACAAATAAATAAATCAAATAAATGAAATATCCGGGTCGGTATATATCTTTTTTTTTTTTTTACTTTTTAACAAATAACCGTTGCTTTCGGCACCATTAAAAAAGGTCATCGTTGCCACATGCTCATTTTACCAGGTTTCCGTTTCTCCTTCATTCAACTACATGCCAGTCACAACTGTCTCATTCTCGTCCGCGATATTTACGCGTTCATTTTCTTTTACGTCGACTTTCTGCCGAACACGTGCTGTCATTTTTTTCTCTTTCTTCAAACGCTCGCCCACGCACACTTTTTAATTTGCATATGTGTGTCTTTGTTACAGCTTCTGCTGATATTTTCTGCCGCACTCATACGTGAACTGTTAACCAATAATGTATTAGGCCAGTGTAAATTTTTTCCCGATTTAAAAGTTTATTTTGTGAATGACAAACTGTGTTTTTGAAACTCTTTATTGATAACAATGATGGCCTTTGCTTTCCATAATTTCACTCGATATGCATACAAACTGTTAAATTCTTAAAGTGTTGATGTGAACTATGAATTTATCGTGTGTTCAATCTTTTCCCGTAATGTTAACCTAAAGCCATCTTAATGGTTTTATAATCCTTGAAATCGAGGAAGTTAGGTCAAGAAAATGAACAATATGCATAAAATAAATGACAATAGCTCATTACAAAACATTTACAAGGTTTTTATGCTAAACTTTTGCAGACCTGATAAGTAAGTCGGGTTACAATATAAATATGGACAAAGTCTCATTTGAGGTTTTCTTATGAAGTATTCCCAGTTATGTTGGAGAGGCGTTGATAACTCAAGAACTATTAAACTATCAGGTTCAGCCAAAATGCATAGTTTTGTTTTTAATGAAATCGTTAGACAAAGACTGCAGCTAATTGATGTAAGGAGCTAACAAGGACGAAAGATGATCATAGCAAAGACAAGAAAAGACCATGATCATAAGGACGAAAGATGATCATAGCAAAGACAAGAAAAGATCATGATCATAAGTAGAAAAAAAAACAGTCAGCAGGACGGATGTTTTACAATCCTGCCGGCGGGCAATTTTTAGGTGATGAAAAATTTTAGGTTAAAATATATTTTTTTTAAATCTTACACAAATCCGACTATAAAAAAAATCAAGGATGTAATACTTGTGTACCGGAAATCTATTTTTTAAACTATTGCTAAAACCTGAAATTATTCACAATTTCCGGAAATTTTCATCTATCTATGACTGATAAGTTCGGATAAGTGAAAGTAAAGAAATATACAGTTTTTTTTTATTACGAAGCTTCCAAACAGTTTTAAAAGTTTAAAACTATACAGGTCGAGACAAAAAATGACATTTTCTGCTGTTTATTAAAATTTAGTTGTTATACATTTTGCTCATTTTCAATTTCTCAGCTTTTAACTAAACTTTGGCCATTTTCTCACGCCGTACATTTGAAAAGTTAACATCGCGTGCTGACGGCATAACAAATAAACTTGAAAAATGTCGTTTTGTATTTAATTTTGACTTGCAATTGTAGAAGAATGTATAACAGGCTTATGACTATCAGATCTACAATGAAACTACACGAAAGTATTAAACTAAACGGCTTCTGATACTTTATTGTTGTAATATATATATATATATATATATATATATATATATATATATATATATATATATATATATATATATATATATATATATATATATATTCTAGATTTCGATACAATTACCGATTCCGTACTAAATTTCCGATTCCAGTAGAATTACCGATTCCGATTCTTTATGACTCTCTTAATATTTAACTATAAAATTGTTATTTTTCCTGACTGCAGTAAAATCACACGTTAAATATACAGATATTTTCTCAAACGTAAAAACAAGCCAGTGGGGGTGGGGGTGATCTCTATTTTAGTTTTACTGGTAGTTAAATATCTAGAAATAATTACTTTTTATTATTACTACCAGAATTGGAAGATTTTGTTTTTAACAAAATCAAATAAAAAAGATGAATAAGGAATCATTTTCAAATCGGAAAAAATAGACACATTTTTTTCCGATTTCGATACCCAAAAATGTTTAATTTTCCGATTCTGATTAACCATCGCAACACACACACACACACACACACACACACACACACATATATATATATATATATATATATATATATATATAGAGAGAGAGAGAGAGAGAGAGAGAGAGAGAGAGCTTAATGTTAAAGAGAAAAGAGAAAGATCAATTCCACAAAAGGAGACTTATCCGGATAATGCCAAGCTCAAAAATAATTATTGGAGCTTATACAAAAGGACAACAAGAGTATGAAATGAAGACACAAAACTATATATTGGTAGATACGGGAAAAATATCACCCAAATTTCGCCCGTATTCCATTATTCAATAAATGATCCATTCTATATCTACGAATATATAGTTTTGTGTCTTCAGTTCATACTCTTGTTGTCCTTATATATATATATATATATATATATATATATATATATATATATTAGTCATTTATTATTTTAAATTGACAATTCGGCTTTCACGTGTTTCTTTCGAAATTCGAATCACCTTGAAGTAGCATTATTTATTTTATAGCAAATACAACCTATTCTATCAAAATATCTCTCACATTCTTTGTCTGTGACTGTTCATGCCTCCAAGCTCATTTTCTTTGTCACTTTATTAATTATGTTTACCACATACTCTTTTCTGGATTGTATTTGTTGCATTCGACGTTTATCTCAATTTATCAATCATTTTCCTTCATAATTTCAAGAGTTGTGGTTTATTTCTTTTTTTCGTTTCGTTTCTATTTCTTCATTTACATTTTTACTTCCATTCATTTCGGTGTATTTTGTTTATTCGTCTGCTATGCTTCCGACGTCCATTTCCGATTCTCGGAATATTGAACATCTCTCAACTTCCAGTATTTCTCTGCAGAACAAATGAACAACGACGTTTGATTTGCATAAATGTTCTCTTTTCTGCAATTTGCTTCTATTATCCTAATTTTTGTTAGGTTTGTCGAACGATTGCTGAATAGAAATGGGAACAAGGTTACATGCGTTGTGTAATCAGAATTCGCTTTCTATTTCGTTTGTATCAACATCCTCTGTTGAAAATATCGCCCAACATGTACTCCAACCGCTTTCTATAAAATATTCTTTCCTCCGTTATTACTGAAAGTTCGACGTGGCAGGTTCGAATTTAGTAGGAAAGAGCGTTCAATTTACACGTGTGATGTTCCTGAGATTAGCGAACGAACGTCGAGACTTAAGTGACGTTTATTAATACGATAACTTGTTTTTATATCTCAGCTGCATTCTATAAAGAGGTAAGAATTTACATGCGTAATTGTGCACACGTACATACACTTACACATATATATGTGTGTGTTTGTGTGTGACTTAAACAAACCGAATTAAAATACATTTATATCGCACTACTGTTATATTATTAATAATATAATTCGTATTAAGCTTTGCTGAATGGTAGAAATTCACCAAACAACTAACTAGAGACAGATTTATATTCCTCAGAAAGAAGGCATATTAGAAGATATTTTTGCTTAGAATAAAAAAATTTAAAAATGGTGGAAGAAAAATCTTACTTGTTATAAAATTGTTATATAATTCATTGGAACTCTTCTAGAGTAAAACTCATTAGAATTCAGTGCCCATGAGAGGACATTTTTTAAAATTTATTTATCGCCATATTTGGGTTCAGTACAATCTTAACGATATATTTCAGATGTCGTATTAAAGCTCAAAAGATTGACGACAATAAATTACTCATAAAATAAAATAGATTTTAGTCATAGAATATTGATAATTATAAAAACACGTCAAATTCAATCAGATTAAATTTACACTTCAAATATATTTTAACTGAACATATACGAAACTAAATTTCATAGGGAATGCACTCAGCTATGTATCAAATGCGCTCCGTTAACCACGAAATAGGCGTATAGAAGTATATATATATATATATATATATATATATATATATATATATATATATATATATGTATATATTTTAAATTTTATATGAATCTCGAGCCTGCAAATATTACTTCTTAGCAGCTTTTCCCCGGTTTAAAACCAAATCAATTTTGTTTTCCAAGTCCGAATACGTAATATATTTAATTTCAAGTGTGCAGACCAAAGATCGACAAAGTTATTTGGCAGAGACCGTTCTAAAGAAAGATAGAGACTTACTCGAAATACAGCCCCAAATGCAATTATACACAATGTGCAAAATTATGCACAAATACGACTGTGCGTAATTGTGAAATGAAACTATTCATCTAATAAAAACAAAACAGGTTAAACCGTGAATTAATACAAGTTTTTTTTCTATAGGATTATGCTAATTAATTTTCCTTTGAAGTCGTTGGTATATTCACGACTAAGCATATAAGAAATTTGTATTCACTTTAAAAGTGTGTGTGTGTGTGTGTGTGTGTGTCACTAGCCCAATGCAGGTTTAATCGGCTTCCTCCAAAAAAGGAAGTTGTATGAAAGTCACAAGCTGTCCTCATCCCTATGTATATCGCAGTTGGGGACGATGACGATGTTATGTATTTGCAACTCTTGCAGGGAGGTATCGACATTCTGTTACGTACAGCGCCTGGTATTTCCAAATTGATCACCCATCTTCTACTGACCATGTTTCTTTAGGTATTTCTGTCTAATTCTCTTTCGTTATTCATTTTCTGCCATTCTTACACTTTTTTTGAAAAGAAACGAAAGAACCATAAACATAATGGACACAAAAGATTGTGTCCATTATATTTATGGTTCTTTCGTTTCTTTTTTTCTTTTTTTTCGTTCTTTGTTTCGGTCTTTTTCCATTCATCCTTTCATTCATTATTTTTTCTTCATTCATTCATTTAT
This sequence comes from Euprymna scolopes, assembly GCF_053919585.1. Taxonomy (NCBI): domain Eukaryota; kingdom Metazoa; phylum Mollusca; class Cephalopoda; order Sepiida; family Sepiolidae; genus Euprymna; species Euprymna scolopes. Next base: position 86,068,799 of record NC_136505.1, read on the forward strand.
TTATCATTTTCCTTCTCGTGTTCTTTCTGTATTTATCTGGTTTTCTTTTCTTACTCATTTTTTGACCATAATTTTCTTTTCTTCCTGTTTTTCCTCAATTTCTTGTAATCATCCTGTAATTCGGTATTTTTCCGACTTTTAACGTCTTTATCTTCTTTCTCTTCTTCTTTCTTTTGCCTATCCATTCATCGTTGTTTTCTTTCTTTTCTTACAGGTTATTCATTTATTTGTTAGCGTAGGTTTCGTTTTTTGTCTGCATGTCCTTTCCCTTCGACGTCCCCTCCTCTCCTTTCCTATTCCATCAACCCTGAACCTCATCTTCTCTTAGAAGTAGCACTAATTCAGAAATTAAAGTTAGCAATAGGGAAATAAATCTCTTGTTTTTTCCATTAAATCAACGAAGCCATTCTCAAGATGGCTATTATTTCTATAGTTCATTTTCTCTAAATAAAACTTCTACTCGGAAAAAAAGTTAGGTTGATGGACAAATTAAATACATGCACCTGTTACGTATATATATATATATATATATATATATATATATATATATATATATATATATATACTAGACTATATATATGTGTGTGTATATATATATATATTTGTGTGTGTGTTTGTGTGTGTAAATATATATGTATATATTTACATATATATGTAAATATATATATACATACATATATAATATATATAGATATATATGTATTTGCATATATATATACTCATATATATGCATATATATATATATATGTATATATGTACACATATATGCATATACCTATATATATACATGTGTTATATGCATATACATTAATATATATATATGCCTAGAAATGTGTACATATAGATTTATCTATATGCATATATATATAATTATATATATGCCTAGAAATGTATGCATATACATCTCTCTCTCTTTCTCTCTCTCTCTCTCTCTATATATATATATATACATATATATATATATATATATATATATATATATATATATATATATATATATATACTAGACTACCCCTGACCCGCTGGGTAATTATGTTATATTAGCTATGGAATTGATGTACGAGCTTGACTCTTGTGACGCAAAGAAAACAGTTTTTGTGATATAACAGACACATTCATATGAAAGTATATTAAAATGAAAAAAGAATATAGATAGATTTCTATGAGTCGTTCTGTTTATAATTATTTATTTTTTAAAAGAAAACTTACAGCCATTTAGTTATAAGTGGTTTGCCAAACTTATAGGCAAATATGCACTGAACAGATACCATAATACTTAAAGTTAACTTCAAATTTTGATATATTTTTATAAATTTAAACGCGAAAAGAAAAACAATTGAGACGCTGAAAACGTACACAGTAAAACAATACGTTTTATTTTCGCGTTGATTATTTATTTGTAACGCAAATTAAACCAAAATATGTTCACTATTATTTATTTATGTTCGTAGTGTAGAATAAATGTATGAATGTTTTTTAAGAAACGTGTATTAAAAAATGAAGGATAATGTTTTTTTTAAAAATGAAGGCGGTGAGTAAATCGCTCTAATGCTCTAATGGTTGTCACCAGGTTAAAGAAGATTTATTTGTAAGAAAATTGCGTTAAAATAATTTAAACGTAATACGGAAATGAACGATGTAAAAAAAAATGCAGAAAGTATTAACAATTGTTTATTTGGATAATTTAAACGCGAAAAAAAAACAATTGGGACGCTGAAATCGTACACAGTAAAACAATACGTTTTATTGTCGCGTTGATTATTTTTTTATGTACGCATGCGCAACTGGAAGTCGTAAACCGATGTTGGGTTACACCCCTCGTTACAAGGTCATTTGAGTTTTATAATTATATAGATTACATACACATCTATATGCATATATATGAATATTGCGTTGGTATCTAAAAGTATGTATGTATATATATATATATATATATATATATTAATATTTAATTATGCATATATATGTACATATATGCATATATATGTATATATATTTTCATATATAAATATGCATGTGTATATATGCATATATATGTATATCTATGTATGCATATGCATGTATATGTGTGTATATATGTATATATATACATATATATATATATACGCACACACACACACACACATATATATATATATATATATATATATATATATATATATATTGTGAGTACTTTCATTTTTATATGGTAGTTGGATTATATAGTGGAGAATTCAACAAATAAAGTAACATTATGAGTTTTCGAACAAAATTGTCAGGTGTAAGGTACGCAAATGAGCACGATATTTAATTTAATTTAGTTTTACAAAATCTCTGAAAAAATATAATTATCTCCCCTGACAATTTTAACATTCAAATAATTAACATACATTATATATTTCGCTCTAAATACTTTTGCACACTTTGTATTCTTCTATATCCTTCATGGAGTATCATTGTTAAATTTGTGTCAGTGAATCTTCGTCTTATTTGAGATGCCATAATAAGCTGCAGATATGTGGTTGTAATTTGATGTACCGAACTTTTCTTCTTCTACGTAACACCTTCCTCACACACGTGATGTTGTTGGTCCCAATCACTTCTAGCTGCTATGAATATTGTTATTGCATATGTTCGTAAGAAATATGTTGTTTGCTTCATTTGTTTCAATTGGTTTGACTTGTAAGGCTGGTACTTTATTGTTTTTATTGTCATTCTAATAATTGAAGGTTTGTGGAATTGTCTTCCTATTGATTGGTTTTTGCCTATTTATAACCTTAGTATTTTCGAAGCTATGACAAATAGGTATCTCTTATTAGCTCTATACATGAAGCGGCCTTATCTGGAACGATTTCCATTAAAATATATAAGAAATTGTTTTTTTTGTAATATCTATCAAAGTTTATCTAACAATGAACGATGAATTCTGAATCTTCGGATAATATTAATGGTCTGAAACAATAATGTGATAATTATAATCACTTCAACCAAGTCTAACAAGAAGATTTATTCGTTACGACATGTAAAATTGTTGCTAAACTTTCTCTTCACAGAATTCTGTTTTAGACTATAACATCCCCATTGCTCGTCTATTATAGTCTGCGAATTGTTGTAATAGATATTATCATATTGATTTCATCATTTATTTTCCACTTCTTATATTTTTCTCTTTCTTTATTTTTTACATTTCATTGTTTTGTTTTTTAAATATTCCTTTCTTCGTTCTTTTCCTTCTTAGGCGTTATTACTTTTTGCAGATAAAATATATAGGGTAGCGTAACTGTTCCAGTTGTTGTGTTAAGATTATGTGTTCCCTGTGTTGTTATTCATTACGCAGCTGCCCAAAATATTCTTGCAAACACTTTCTTTTTGCCATCGTGTCGCTCTCGTTATGACTCATGTTCCTCGTCATTGTGTGTATAACTTGTTGGGTTTAACTAAGAACAATTGAGAAAAGACAAAATTTGTAAAATGAAAATTTATTAAGAGAATACCTTAAAGAATTCACAAGTAAATTTTATTTTTAACTTGTAGTCGTGTATACATGATCCAAAATCATTAAAAAAATAAAACCGTATGTTTCCGTCAAGGTCTTTGAGTTATAATTATTGTCTACCCTGTAGCCTTGCATATTTTATAGTATGCACTGCCAAAAATTAGAAGAAATACCAAGTTGTTGTTTTTAAAAACGAATTCAAATCTATTCAAATGCATTATCCGTGAGCACCTTTTTATCCAGAAGGATACAAGCCGGAATTTTATCATATGGAAAGCAGAATAATACAAAACCTTTTCTACTACTTTTAATAGAATTAAAAACTTTCCCCAAAAAACACAATTCACCACCATGATAAAAAAAATCTATCTCAGGAGATAAAACATTTGCATATTAGTTTAAAAGGCTTTGAACCAATAAATATTATTTGTCTAAATAAAATTTAGGATAATTTATTATAAGAATATGCAAAAATATTATAACATAGATTTCAAACAATTCCATCTTTTATCTCACTCAATAGTTATAGAGTGGCGAAATTAAAATAAAAACAAAATTGAATGATAGTTTGGAAAAAACTGCGGTAGCCATGATAGGCCTAAATAATTACATTTATTCCTGTTAATTTCCATGTGTTTTTAACATTTGTTTTGACGATTAAATGAAGAATGGTTAAGTGGAGGGTTAAATTCTTTTCACATAAGCGATATATATATATATATACGTACGCACCCACCTAAACGCACTCACACACACATGCGCACACACACATGCACACACACACACACACGTTTATTTATTTTTTAAAAAGCTACTGTAAATTTCGTTAATTGATATATACAAACATATGATGTTGGAAAAATAAATAAAATGAAGTGAAATAACTACATAAACGGAGAATATTCTTTTGCTCATCATTTACTTAATTGTTTCTATTCTTATTGAAACATATTAAAATTTATTAAAGAATTCGGATTGTTCTTTTTCTTTCTTCTCCCACCCCTATGGATACTCCTATATGTACATATATACTCATACATACATACATGCATACGTACATACAGTAAGTGCTAGGTATAGGGTGAAAGCATTGTTTTTAAATTAGAGCCATCACAAAAATTAGAAGCTCGATATGCCGGTTAGAGAAATCAGAGGTTAAGAACGTTTAATTTTGGAAATGAAACTGAAAGATGCATTGCTATGCTGAAACGAGGAGTTGAATAATAGTAAAAACAACAACAACAACAACAACAACAACAACAATAGCAATAATATTAGTAACTAGCGGGGGTACCCGGCGTTGCCCGAGTGTTTGTTTCCGGACGGGGGGGGGAGTTTTAAAAAATGTTATGGTAGGTAAGTAGGAAGGATCAAACCCGGAGTCATGAGTAAAAGTAGGAAAATAAAGTGTGAAAAAAAAAACCATCTGCAACGTTAACAGTTCGGCCACCAAGAAAAGTCCATTCCAGTTGTTTAGGAAAAAAAACAAAAAAACACTACGGTAGGTCGGCGCGAACGTGAAAATATAATGTGAATTGTCCAGCACGCTAACCACTACGCCACAGAGCACTGCAGCTTAGTTTAGTGATTTTAAATAACTTAACATGAAAGAACTACGAAGCCAAACCGGTGTTCTCTTCTCAACTGTTCCTTGTGAACGATCCCCAAACGGTGTTAAGTGGTGGCAGGGGGAGGAGGAATTTATTAGAGAGAAAATATTTTACCACTTCCATTGATCTTAACCGATTTTGGCCGTGACTTCTCAGCAGAAAAAGTATAGAAATCTAAGATTATCGAGGAATTTGAGAAATAATAAGCCTATAACACACCTCAGATATTGTTCTGCCGTTTGTGTATATTATATTTGCATGAAATATCTTGATTTTTAATCCTATTAATGTCAAAATCAGACGGGAAAAAATGAGTTCATTTTATTTATATAGATAGATAGAAGATAGATAGAAGATAGAAGAAGAAAGAAAGAAAGAAAGAAGATAGAAGAAAAGAAGAAGAAAAGATAGAAGAAGAGAAGAATAGAAAGAATAGAAGAAGATAGAAGATAGAAGAAGAGAAGAGAAGATAATATATATATACGCACAAATATATATATATACATATATATAAATTAGTGGCAGTAACAATAATAATAGTCATAATGACACTGATAATAATAATAATAATAATAATAATAATAATAATAATAATAATAATAATAATAATAATAAACCTAATCCTGTATATCTTCATAGAAAAGTACTAAAATATATAGGGTTTGTGAGGGGAATGGAGGGTGCACCCGTGTCTACACCTGTGCATTTGTGTGCGCACCTATGCGTGCTTAGAAAATGGACTTAAATATATGTCGGAAATTAAAATGTGTGGAATCTGAAAAAATAAAATAAAATGGAGTAAAAGGCCTTACGTAAACAAAAACTAACTTCTAGTGGGGGACGCTAAGCCTTCTTCCACCGTGAATACTCACTCTGCCATGTGCCCCGTAGGGAAATGTCTTTGGTAGGTTTCTATTTTTTATAAAAAGAGTACTCATTTAGTGGCCCCAAATCTTTATTTAGACCGAAGATATGGGTGTTAAGTCTCAGAATGAGTTTCTTTTCATGTTGTCTTCTTTTTCTCTGTGTCCGAAAGTTGGAGGCTGTAAGTATGCATTGCATATTGTCTATGCTGTGGTCTGTAGTGCATTACGTATTTTTTACACATCGAGGCGCTTCATTTTTCAAATAATTGAAATGTAATTTGAACTGAAGTATCTAAAAGCATCTGGATTCAAAACGAAACAAGAATCAAAACCTGACAAAAATTAGTGACGTACTTGAAAAAAAAATGGACGGAACGTTCCAGACAATTTCAACCGAAACATAAGAATAACACTTCGAAAAATGGAAGAATTTTTAAAAAAGCTCAATTATATATATATATAAACATTGAAGGAACAGATAAATCTGCTTTTAGAACACGTTTAAAATGGAAAAAAATATTAAAAAGGAAGAAAAATGCGATTCGATTTCTTTTTTCTGATTTATTTCGGACGATAATAAATCCATCTTCAAAGAGTGAAAGAATTCTATTGCCTTTTTTTTTTTTTTTTTGCAAGTAAAATATTTGTGTTAAGTCCAGGCGTGCTGCTGCTGTTGCTGCTGTTGTTGTTGTTGTTGTTTAAAACACACGAGGTGTAAACGAACTCCTCATTTGTGAGCTTTTTTGCGCATTTCCGCTTAAATGTATAGGAATTGGCATTAAAACTCTTGGAAGCATTATCAAGCATGTAAAATCATTGAATAAACAGATAAAACTGTTATCAGAACACGTCAAAACTGCAAAATATTTTATCAAAAGAGGGAAGAAAAATACGATTCAATTTATTTCTCTTTTTTCTTTTTTGAAACACACACACACACACTAACATACACACAAACACACACACACACGCATATATATACATATATATATCTGTCTACTTGTCTACTTATCTCTCTCTCTCTCTCTCTCTCTCTGTCTCTCTCTCTGTATATATATATATATATATATATATATATATATATATATATATATATATATATATATATAAATCTATTGAGTACAGCATAGTGATCAATATTGGCTTTATAAAAATAAATATGAAATCTGCGTAAATTAAAATATATTCAAGCCTCTTTTACACCTGGTCACGTTTAGCGGTCACTACTAAATATTGTGGACAATATAATAATAAATAGAGAATTGAGTATAAATGATATGAAATTTGCATAAATTAAAGTATCAAATTAATTTAAGCGTATCCAAAAGGAGGCAACGCTGTGTAGTTTATTATTATATATGTAATAGAGACGTTGTCTGTCTGTATGCGGGACGATCTCTACCAACCCCCTCTATCACATTTTCGTCTATAGACTTATAATTTAGTATATAAGAAATTCGAATTTGTAGAACAAATTCCATTTGGTGTTCAGATGGTACAAAAAAAAGAGATTAAAGTGAAAACATTGGAACGTGTAAAGCCTAAGTTGATTAAACGTGTAGTTTCTTTGCATGCCGATATATACAGTTATAAGTTTCAAGTAGAGTATTTTTAAACTTTTATATGGAGAAAAACTTAACTCAGTTAGTAACGATTAATAATAGAGAGCTTTATTGTTTGTGTTTCGGTTCTAGCTGATGGCACCTAAGTCGTATTATTTTAAATATTTTTGAAATCACTAATATATATTAGGTACAATATAATAATCAAAATATAATTGGCTCTATAATAATAAATATGAAATCTGCGTAAGGACATCATGTTTAAAGCGCATTTTACGCTTATTATGTATCATTCAAACATTACCGTGTTTGAATATATGGTTAAGTGATAGTTTTAGACATTTAGAACTGCTTTAAAGCTTCACCGCTCACTCATTTTTCGCCCAAGTTTCAAACAATTATTACAGTTTATAGATCACCGTGTCAGCTATAGTGTGATTTTTTTTTTTTAATTTTCGTTCAGTAAAACAAAAGTTATGATGAATGTAGTGGTGTTCAATATCTTTAAAATATATAAGGAGGTGAGCGACGCTTTTTATGACTGGGCTCCATAGCAACCATGCGCACTTCAGCGACTAGTGTTGCTACTAATTCACTACTGTTGCGAAAAGAGAAGTAACAAGTGAAATAGAGAAAATTAAAGAATGAAAGGGAGATAACTGGGGTATTTTATTGAAGTAGACGAGTGCCGTACATTGTTATTATATATGTGTATGCTACGTTTATGGGGGCCAAAAAATAATATAATAGAAAATGCGAGCATGAAAAGTAATATAGTTAAGCTTAAACATGGAAAAGTAAAGGACTATTTGTTAAAACTGGAAAAGAAAAAGACAGGATATTCTAGTAAAAAATATAATAAATCTGTAACTTAAAATATTGCAGCATTTAGATTTTTTTTTTTTTTAATTCAATTTAACATTATATAATCATTTCTTAACGCTGCAATAGTCAGGAGTTGTATTGGTTGGTGACATAGTAGGGGCGAAAGAACAAAAAATGAAACAGAAAAAAGAACCATATTGGAGATGTAGAATAGAACGTGACCTGAAAAGATTAAGGAAAAATCTAGGTCAAATTCAGCCATGGTTTAAAGGACAGTGGAAAAAAACGAAAACAAGGAGAAAAAGAAGAACTGGATAGATGAAAATTTTTAAGAGTGGATGTAGCTAAAAACGTTTTTGCTGTGAATGTTTCAAACGAGGGACCATAGATTGAAGCTCGGTAAAACAACTTGCCATGAATATAACGATGGAGTAGATTGATTCGCAACGTTTCTAATGTGCGAAAAATGTACTAAGAAAGAGAAAATGTTTTTTTTTACGCTATCAAGACGCTATCTGAGCACTATTTTCACGGGTGTCAACAATAATCCATCTTATTACGTATTTGGCTCTTATAGAAGCAATGGATTTCTGTAGAGTTAAATGATCTGAACATTTTTCAGCGAAATTAGCAACAGATTTGATGAAAGTCTTTTATTTCAGGTCTGGGTTAAAGCTTATTTCGTGAAGCTAGTTAAATTTGAACGTTCCTCAAGACGAGAGCCATTCATTTCACTTGAAGACAAACGAGGATCAGAGCAGTGCTTATTAAAAGATAGAATTATCTTAGTTTCGGGTGCATTACAATTATCAAGTTTTCCCCATTACGTCCCCCGCTCAAGGTCGTAAGAGAGAGAATAAAAAACTTTTGTATTATTGCTACCCTTTAAAGTTTTGTCTTAGATGGTAGTTCCGTTTGCATATATGTCGACGAATAATCTGAGAATATGATTAGAAAGATCATGGATGAAAATCAGGATAAAGTTGGGTTCAAGATTGAGTATGGAGACATACCACCGATGATATTATATGTCTTAGACATCTGCCCACTGACACCTACTTCGATAAACTTATCAGAGAGGTTAGATATCCGGTGTTGCACGTCATATCAATTCCGTTTACGAAACAATGCAACAAAGGACTGCATCTATTCACATGAGTGCATGACACTAGCTAAGTTGGTTAATGCAAGATATGACCAGTAAACCCGGACGTCAGTAAAATTAATATCTCTGTACGTTATTGTATGCAATTACAATAAATACAAATCGCTTTTTCATTCACTCACTCTCTCTTTTTCTTTTTCTTTTTCTTTTCTTCTATTTCTTTCTCTTCACTCCTTTTTCGTTCGTCACTTCTATTCTAGTTCCTTTCTATTAATTAGTTACCAGATTTTTTTTTCTTTAACTACTCCTCCTATCATCGTCTTTTATTCACGTCACCGGATCCTCCTCCTACCATCTAGAACGTTCATACACAAATAAAAGTAAACAATCAAATATACACATTGTGACATTTGTTTCAAATCTTAAATGAAACGACTTTATATAATTATTTACTTCCTAAATATCATTCAACCATTAATATTTTAATCTAACAATCATACATTCGTTGATAATCGTTGTATTTGTGTGTGTGTTGCTTCTCTTTAAGGACAAAACCACTTCGTTAGCTGCAATGAATATTTTAGTATGTACTCTTTACATTCTGATGTAGTTTGTAGTACAGGTCAGTCGAGGTTTCAATCTTGATAGTCAGTTCGAAAGAAACTGAATAATTTCGCTGGCCTTTTAGCCATCAGACTAATTCAAATATTTTGACCAACTCCGAGGTCCACCATCCAAGGCATTGCTTCGGGTTTTGGATTTTTATCACTTGTTGTCTGAGGTGCCATCATCGGGGGATGCCGACGAGGTTACTCAAACGTTTTTATGCATGATAGAGTGCTCCTCCAATAGGGGCACTGGCTCATTCATTGCCACCTTACCACCTTGTGTCACATCTTTTCACGGTGTGTGTGTGTGTGTGTATGAGAGAGAGAGAGTTAAATACTGTGTAATCTTTAGATTTATTCTCAATTAATTTAAACAATGTAAAGGAATAAAGGTTTTATTCGGCAGGGTGCTCGTGTTGTAGCTGACAAATCCAAAAAAGGTTGTGAAAGAAAGAGAGTTCCTATTTACAATGCCTCCCCACGGGACCGAGTTTAACACCAGGGCGTTTTTTTACGTGATGAAAAGAAACAAAAATAAAAATTGATTCAGTCGTGAAGGATTTTTCTCCACTAAGAGAGAACAAGAAATTGAAGTGTAGCATCTGAAGAACAGATACTACACTTTTATAGTGTCCCGTTTTTTAATGCATAGGTAATTATCAACGCTTGACCATCTTCAAACGCAAATGGCTTATTCAATCAGTTATTTGATTGTACTGTATGTGTTTGCTCTCTCTCCCTCTCTATTTCTCTCTCTGCCCCTCTCTCTCTGCCTCTCTCCCTCTGCCTTTCTCTGTCTATCTATCTCTGTCACGTTCTCTTTCTCTCAGTTCGTTACGTCTGGTGTATTTGGTCCCGGTTCTAGCAAGTCAGTAAAGTTGATCCTTTGACGCTTTCGTAACTCCTTATCTAAAACGTTTTCTCTATTCAAATATATCTGAACAATACGTTCTGGCTATTAACTACTAGTAGATAAACGCGTATCATTTTTGTCATGTTGAAAGGTTGTTTTGAATATTTCTTATGTTGAAAGGGTATTATTCGTTTTATTTAATATTGAAACGATATTGTGTACTTTTAATATTGAAACGGTATGGTTAATCTTTAAAATTGAGACGGATATTATACATTGCTAAAAATTGACACCTTATTTTATATGTTTTAAAATGTAAACGATATTGGGCATATTTAATATTGAAACGTATCAGGTATTTTTTTATATATTGAAACGGTATTGTGCATTTTTAAATGTTGAAATTATATTGTGCATTATTGAGATGCCATTGTGCATTTTTTTGATATTGAAATTATATTATACATTGTTGGCACGGTGTTGTGCATTTTTTAAATATATGTTTTAAATATTTAACATGTACTGTGCATTTTGATGAATCTGAAATCGTTATTTTATATTTTTCCTCATAATGCATTAGCAAGAAATCATAAATACAAATGCGACTCGTAATTCTTATTTAAGTAGGAATTTCTTTACAAGTTGGATACAAACAATAATAAATAATTTAATATCAGTTTCTTCAAGCTGGTGATGAAGCATCCTACTGGATGCCAAACAATCACTCGCTAACTCAGATATTCCAACCAAGAACTCTTTTTTTAAGATACTTACCGTCACTTTAAGTGCATTTATTTGAATCTCTCTTGCACTTGGTCCACTGGGTATATTTGCTAGGTAATTTTTGAAATTCTTTTTGCTGGGTCCAGTTTCTCGCTAGCATAATGTAGATCTTCCTACGATTCCAGTTTCTTTCCATGTTATAAATAAGACGTTGGTATTTCGTTATCTTTTCCTTTCAGCTCCGTTTAACCTAGCATTATTGGCGACATTAACTTCTACTAAGGTTGCTTCTTTCTTCCTTCTTGTCTCATATAACTATGTCAAGATTATTGACCCCATTTTCTAGGTACATAGCTGTAGGAATTGGATACGCATAGAGAATGGTGTATAACTTATTGTCGACTGTTCTTTTTGGTAAACATGTTCCCAGGATTTGCTGCTGCATTCGATATTCAACATTTTACAGATATTCCAGTGGAGATGTTTACACACTCCATTTTGTGGCAACGTTTAATAGCCGTCTTCCAGCAAAACCTTAAAGTTGGATGTCACGTAGTTCACACTATTTACTTCTGTGACGCAGCAGCTGCATTTGCAAAGACGAAGTTAGAGTCAAATATTCCGAATGGTTTTAATTAAACTACACAATAAAACGTTTGTAAGATGTTTGATTGCTGTATGAATCGCCAGTTAAATAGTTGAAAAATGAGAAGTTTTCTAATAGAAACGCGAAAAGAACTAATTCTCTGTTTTCCTTTCTTTATCCAAAAAGCAAATTTCAAGCCGGATGAGGAATCCATTTTTGTTTAGGCACCATTTATCATCATTTTCCTGCAGCTGAAGAATTCTTCTCATGAGACACTAGCAGACATCATTAAGAAAACAGAAAAATTCTTTTGACACTTATATTCAGTGAAATATCCGCGGTGACATCTCAATTCGTTAAAAGAACTTTTATACAAGCTAAGCAAAATATTTCATAACTACAGAACTGATATGAATATCGGATTAAATAGGTTAAGTAAAAAGTTTACTCTTGTGAGTTGATTGAAAAACAACTAATTTTCGGGTGTGTAATTATCACGTAAGATATACAATATAAAATTTTAGAATTCGGTATGTAAAAATAATGTTAGAAACGATACTGTCGACATTACGTAAAAATCAGCTCGGGGGTAGAAAATTCCAGAAATAATTAAAAGCTAGAAGTTCTACAACGTCTCAGGATATAACGTCACAGACAGGAAGTTAGAAGAAAGACGTGGTGAAGAAAGACGTACCATTTCCCAATACCAAGTGAGCCAAAGAATCATTCGTATTATTTAGATTCTTCGGATTACTGTTACGATCTTAAGTGTTATTTTCACAACGTTTCAGTCGATCTAAGCTTCGATCTTCTTCACGTGTATTTTTTCGAGCGTGAGTCTTTCTGTCAAACTCTGCAACATTTTTGTCGAACTCAAAATTTTAAACAGAATCTCTATTCAATCCATGGCGTACAATTCTCTTGTTCCGTCAACTATGACTGGGTAGAAGTTCGAAGTAATTCGCAATTGTATTCAGAGTTTCGCCCACTATTATAATTGAGCTTTCTACTTCCAGAAGAGTGTAACTTACAACTGAATTTACCAAGAACTTTAGCCACGGATTCTTGTGGAATATTCTATAATGAACTTTGGGAGTCTTTAACCCATTGATAATCTTTAACCTATTTATAATCTTTAAACTATTGATAATCTTTAACCCATTGATAATATAATCTATAATATATAGATGTATATAATGTATAATCTTTAAACCATTGATAATCTTTAACCTATTGACAATCCTTAACCTATTGATAATGTTTAACCTATTTATAATCTTTAATCTATGTATAATCCTTAACCATTGATAATCTTTAATCTATTGATAATCTTAAATCTATTGATAATCGCAAAGACAAATGACACATTTCTATTTGTTACCTGATTATAGAAATAAGAGAACGAAGAAACTTTTCTTGCTATTTTTTCACTGCCAGTGGCTAAACAGTAACTGATGAGAGATACTACTATAACTAAGAAAATACTTACAACGTGTCTATTGATAATCTTTAACCCATTGATAATCTTTAATCTATTGATAATCTTTAACCTATTGATAATCTTTAATCTATTGATAATCTTTAACCTATTTATAATCTTTAACCTATTGATAATCTTATATCTATTGATAATCTTTAATCTATTGATAATCTTTAGCCCATTGATAATCTTTAACCAATTAGTAATCTTATACGTATTGATAATCTTTAATCTATTGATAATCTTTAACCCATTGATAATCTTTAATCTATTTATAATCTTTAACCTATTGATAATCTTTAATCTATTGATAATCTTTAACCCATTGATAATCTTTAACCTATTGATAATCCTTAACCTATTGATAATCCTTAACCTATTGATAATCTTAAACCTATTGATAATCTTTAATCTATTGATAATCTTTAACCCATTGATAATCTTTAATCTATTGATAACATTTAACCTATTGATAATCTTTAACCTATTGATAATCCTTAACCTATTGATAATCTTTAACCTATTGATAATCCTTAACCTATTGATAATCCTTAACCTATTGATAATCTTTAACCTATTGATAATCTTTAACCTATTGATAATCCTTAACCTATTGATAATCTTTAATCTATTGATAATCTTTAATCTATTGATAATCTTTAATCTATTGATAATCTTTAACCTATTGATAATCCTTAACCTATTGATAATCCTTAACCTATTGATAATCTTTAATCTATTGATAATCTTTAATCTATTGATAATCCTTAACCTATTGATAATCCTTAACCTATTGATAATCTTTAACCTATTGATAATCCTTAACCTATTGATAATCCTTAACCTATTGATAATCTTTAATCTATTGATAATCTTTAATCTATTGATAATCTTTAACCTATTGATAATCCTTTACCTATTGATAATCCTTAACCTATTGATAATCCTTAACCTATTGATAATCTTTAACCTATTGATAATCTTTAACCTATTGATAATCCTTAACCTATTGATAATCCTTAACCTATTGATAATCTTTAATCTATTGATAATCTTTAATCTATTGATAATCTTTAATCTATTGATAATCCTTAACCTATTGATAATCCTTAACCTATTGATAATCCTTAACCTATTGATAATCTTTAACCTATTGATAATCCTTAACCTATTGATAATCCTTAACCTATTGATAATCTTTAATCTATTGATAATCTTTAATCTATTGATAATCTTTAATCTATTGATAATCCTTAACCTATTAATAATCCTTAACCTATTGATAATCCTTAACCTATTGATAATCCTTAACCTATTGATAATCTTTAACCTATTGAGAATCCTTAACCTATTGATAATCCTTAACCTATTGATAATCTTTAACCTATTGATAATCCTTAACCTATTGATAATCCTTCACCTATTGATAATCTTTAACCTATTGATAATCCTTAACCTATTGATAATCCTTAACCTATTGATAATCTTTAACCTATTGATAATCTTTAACCTATTGATAATCCTTAACCTATTGATAATCCTTAACCTATTGATAATCCTTAACCTATTGATAATCTTTAACCTATTGATAATCTTTAACCTATTGATAATCTTTAACCTATTGATAATCTTTAATCTATTGATAATCTTTAATCTATTGATAATCTTTAATCTATTGATAATCTTTAATCTATTGATAATCTTTAATCTATTGATAATCATTAATCTATTGATAATCTTTAATCTATTGATAATCTTTAACCTATTGATAATCCCTTAACCTATTGATAATCCTTAACCTATTGATAATCCTTAACCTATTGATAATCTTTAATCTATTGATAATCTTTAATCTATTGATAATCCTTAACCTATTGATAATCCTTAACCTATTGATAATCTTTAACCTATTGATAATCCTTAACCTATTGATAATTCCTTAACCTATTGATAATCTTTAATCTATTGATAATCTTTTAATCTATTGATAATCTTTAACCTATTGATAATCTTTAATCTATTGATAATCTTTAATCTATTGATAATCCTTAACCTATTGATAATCCTTAACCTATTGATAATCCTTAACCTATTGATAATCCTTAACCTATTGATAATCCTTAACCTATTGATAATCCTTAACCTATTGATAATCCTTTAACCTATTGATAATCCTTAACCTATTGATAATCTTTAACCTATTGATAATCCTTAACCTATTGATAATCCTTAACCTATTGATAATCTTTAACCTATTGATAATCCTTAACCTATTGATAATCCTTAACCTATTGATAATCTTTAACCTATTTGATAATCCTTAACCTATTGAAATCTTTAACCTATTGATAATCCTTAACCTATTTATAATCTTTAACCTATTGATAATCCTTAACCTATTGATAATCCTTAACCTATTTATAATCTTTAACCTATTGATAATCCTTAACCTATTTATAATCCTTTAACCTATTGATAATCTTTAACCTATTGATAATCCTTAACCTATTGATAATCCTTAACCTATTGATAATCCTTAACCTATTGATAATCCTTAACCTATTGATAATCCTTAACCTATTGATAATCTTTAACCTATTGATAATCCTTAACCTATTGATAATCCTTAACCTATTGATAATCCTTAACCTATTGATAATCTTTACCTATTGATAATCCTTAACCTATTGATAATCCTTACCCTATTGATAATCCTTAACCTATTTATAATCCTTACCTATTGATAATCCTTAACCTATTTATAATCTTTAACCTATTGATAATCTTTACCTATTGATAATCTTAACCTATTGATAATCCTTAACCTATTGATAATCCTTAACCTATTGATAATCCTTAACCTATTGATAATCTTTAACCCTATTGATAATCCTTAACCTATTGATAATCCTTAACCTATTGATAATCCTTAACCTATTGATAATCCTTAACCTATTGATTAATCTTTAACCTATTGATAATCCTTAACCTATTGATAATCCTTAACCTATTGATAATCCTTAACCTAGTGATATCCTTAACCTATTGATAATCTTTAACCTATTTGATAATCCTTAACCTATTTGATAATCCTTAACCTATTGATAATCCTTAACCTATTGATAATCTTTAACCTATTGATAATCTTTAACCTATTGATAATCCTTAACCTATTGATAATCCTTAACCTATTTATAATCTTTAACCTATTGATAATCTTTAACCTATTGATAATCCTTAACCTATTGATAATCCTTAACCTATTTATAATCTTTAACCTATTGATAATCCTTTACCTATTGATAATCCTTAACCTATTTATAATCTTTAACCTATTGATAATCTTTAACCTATTGATAATCCTTAACCTATTGATAATCCTTAACCTATTTATAATCTTTAACCTATTGATAATCCTTAACCTATTGATAATCCTTAACCTATTGATAATCCTTAACCTATTGATAATCTTTAACCTATTGATAATCCTTAACCTATTGATAATCCTTAACCTATTGATAATCCTTAACCTATTGATTAATCCTTAACCTATTGATAATCTTTAACCTATTGATAATCCTTAAACCTATTGATAATCCTTAACCTATTGATAATCCTTAACCTATTGATAATCTTTAACCTATTGATAATCCTTAACCTATTGATAATCCTTAACCTATTGATAATCCTTAACCTATTGATAATCCTTAACCTATTGATAATCTTTTAACCTATTGATAATCCTTAACCTATTGATAATCCTTAACCTATTGATAATCCTTAACCTATTGATAATCTTTTAACCTATTGATAATCCTTAACCTATTTGATAATCCTTAACCTATTGATAATCTTTAACCTATTGATAATCCTTAACCTATTGGATAATCCTTAACCTATTGATAATCCTTAACCTATTGATAATCCTTAACCTATTGATAATCCTTAACCTATTGATAATCTTTAACCTATTGATAATCCTTAACCTATTGATAATCCTTAACCTATTTATAATCTTTAACCTATTGATAATCCTTAACCTATTTATAATCTTTAACCTATTGATAATCTTTAACCTATTGATAATCCTTAACCTATTGATAATCCTTACCTATTGATAATCCTTAACCTATTGATAATCCTTAACCTATTGATAATCTTTAACCTATTGATAATCCTTAACCTATTGATAATCCTTAACCTATTGATAATCCTTAACCTATTGATAATCTTTAACCTATTGATAATCCTTAACCTATTGATAATCCTTAACCTATTGATAATCCTTAACCTATTCATAATCTTTAACCTATTGATAATCCTTAACCTATTTATAATCTTTAACCTATTGATAATCTTTAACCTATTGATAATCCTTAACCTATTGATAATCTTTAACCTATTGATAATCCTTAACCTATTGATAATCCTTAACCTATTGATAATCCTTAACCTATTGATAATCTTTAACCTATTGATAATCTTTAACCTATTGATAATCCTTAACCTATTGATAATCCTCAACCTATTGATAATCTTTAACCTATTGATAATCCTTAACCTATTGATAATCCTTAACCTATTGATAATCCTTAACCTATTGATAATCTTTAACCTATTGATAATCTTTAACCTTATTGATAATTCTTAACCTATTGATAATCCTTAACCTATTGATAATCTTTAATCTATTGATAATCTTTAATCTATTTGATAATCTTTAATCTATTGATAATCTTTAACCTATTGATAATTCTTTAACCTATTGATAATCCTTAACCTATTGATAATCCTTAACCTATTGATAATCTTTAACCTATTGATAATCTTTTACCCATTGATAATCTTTAACCCATTGATAATCCTTTAATCTATTGATAATCTTTAATCTATTGATAATCTTTAACCTATTGATAATCTTTAACCTATTGATAATCCTTTAACCTATTGATAATCCTTAACCTATTGATAATCCTTAACCTATTGATAATCTTTAACCTATTGATAATCTTTAACCCATTGATAATCTTTAATCTATTGAATAATCTTTAATCTATTGATAATCTTTAACCTATTGATAATCTTTAACCTATTGATAATCCTTAACCTATTGATAACCTTTAATCTATTTGATAATCTTTAATCTATTGATAATCTTAAACCCATTGATAATCTTTAACCTATTGATAATCCTTAACCTATTGATAATCCTATTAACCTATTGATAATCTTTAATCTATGTATAATCTTTAACCCATTGATAATCTTTAACGTATTGATAATCTTTAACCTATTTATAATCTTTAATCTATGTATAATCCTTAACCATTGATAATCTTTAATCTATTGATAATCTTAAACCTATTGATAATCGCAAAGACAAATGACACATTTCTATTTTTTACCTGATTATAGAAATAAGAGAACGAGGATACTTTTCTTGCTATTTTTTTCACTGGCAGTGGGCTAAACAGTAACTGATGAGAGATACTACTATTACTAAGAAAATACTTACAACGTGTCAATGAAAAACTCAGCTGCATTCTGTCAACAACATACCACGTTGTAACGATTAAAAAACTCTTTACGCAATTTATATAATTTAAATTTTTCCGACTTCTGTTCTCATCGGGAATGCTATTTTCACAAAACCTCTCGGTAAAACGGATATACATTTTAAGTGATAATCAGTTTAAATGATAGTGTTTTGGTTTGTTTATTTCTCAATCCTTAGTATGGTCGATACCAAGAATACAATTTCAAATTACTTAAGACATTTACCAGGCTGACGAAACGACAAGATATCTTATAGATTCAATAATTACAATAAAAGTAAAAAGGAAAATTAATTAATATGATGATAATATATTCGATACTAGTAATAATATTAATAACTACCAATTGGTTTTTATTTGAGTTTGGCCATGGTGTAAACGTTTATTTTAGATTTAACTGTCATTTCATTTTATTTGATTTAAAGATTTTAGCTAGGGTAAGTGAGGGGTGCTGGACAAGTGATTGTGCAGAATATTTGACATGCAATACAAGTAGACCATCAGATGTCTCCTCATCTACAGGATTGTGGCCTCAGGAAAGCCCATCGGGGATGATTGCAGGGCCCCTTTCCATGTGCGACATGGCACTACAAACATCGCGATATTATACATAAGCGCTACGAAAGAGTTAGGGATTCTGTACTATTAGTCGGGAACAGCAGCTAGGAACTGTCAATCCTGTACCCTCAACCAATCAGACAAAAATCAGCTCAGTCCAACTGGTACCGGCATATATGGTACTGAAGCACTCCCACAGTGTCCAGTTTAGGGGGATGGGATGTGGGCGGGAGCGAGGAAAAACGGCGTTCATTGCCCTAGTCAAGAAACAAGGTTGACCACTGGGTGATTCTGTCGAGTTTCCTGTGATAGAACCTCTACGCCTGGCTAATAGGCAAAGAAGAAGTATGAAAGTGCCTATATCCTCTTTAAGCATTTTTAGGTTTGCCAATCGGTAATTTGCTTTAGTCACCAGCTTCAGGAAAGTTGTCGTTCAGGACTGAAGAGGCCTCCCTTCCCTAGGATTAGCTTCAGAGTTTTCCTTCTCCTAGGAGAGATGGCCTAGGAAGATTTACGGATCCATCAGCACCGAGAGGGTTCGCCCGCGCCTGGGTCCTAAACCAGGTATTTCTGAGACCCCGCATGGGTAGTTAATGTTAATCAGTTATTTAGTAGGTTGGTTATCTACTTTTTATTTAGTAGACTATGTATCTACTGAAAAGTTATACTTCTCGAAGTGATTAAAAAGGACATTACTATGATTTTCATTTTCATTGTTAATGGAAAAGGGGATAAGTAGAAATTCATGTAGTTGAAGCAACTAAAACTGTAATAGGATTAGTTTGAGAGAGAGAGAGAGGGAGAGGGGGGTGAGTTAATATATGGTTCAGATATAGTTTCTATGTTAGTTATGGAATATGGTTAACTTGATATTAGGAATTAAAATTTGGTGCCCAAATTCTGAGCATTTAAGATAAGATGTATATTCAATATAGATACACGTAACAATATTTGATTTGGAGTACAGTTCAAGTTTTTATGTATTAATTATTGTAATACTATCTCCTGTCAAAGTGAAAGAGACAGAGTGTTGCTATTTATTATCGATCACTTTAAATCTATGTATAAGACAACGGCTAGTAAGTATCTACTTTAAAGCTTAGCTATGGGCTAACAGTATACTCTTAAGCATATCATAGTAGAAATCTTTAGAGGTCAGTGTGTAACGATTACGGAAAAGCCAGTCTACTAATGTTTGAGGGTTGAGAGCTAAAAACAGCTCTAAGTTACGTGCAATGGATTAGGTTTTAATGGCAGCTTGGGAGATAGAGCAGTTGGCTAGTGATCAGGAGAGAGGGTTTAAATAACAGAGTACAGCATAATTATACGTTAGGATATAGTTTTGGGTAGAGTTTAGGCAAAAAAGGTTTAGCATGCAAAACAGAAAAAGGCAGTCGTCTTGGAGGTAAACTATCTATAGGATAAAAATATATATATGTAGCATTTTTACGGTTTTGAGAGAAATCATAAGTACATAGTGTCTATTTTTTAAAGTAGTTGAATAGAGTATTATAATGTGTTTATCTTAGCATAAGGATAGAATGAAAGTTTAAGGTAAGATTCAAAGTGATATAAGGAATTAGATAAAGATTAAATGTACGATGGCTGGATGTTGAGCTCATCGGTGGGGGGATTTTTATCCAGAAAATTTTTCTTAGTAGTGATACAAGATTTAAGAGATTTAAGTAGGATGATACTGAAAGTAAGATGTGAGCTGTTGAGGATCCAGTGTAGTCGATTTGATATAGGTAGCAAGATGGTCATATTTTAGCGTGTGCAAGATGTACAAATTAAGTATGCTACTTAAATAAAGTTATTCTACACTCTATCATGAAAGAATAAAGTCCGTTTTTATCTTTGTAGGATTCTGTATTCTTGTTTATTACTTATGACAAATTACTTATGACAAATTCGAAGCGTATGTTTTGTTTGTGGAAACATCACTAGATTATTGCCATACTAGGCGGATGTCTGTCACATTTGGTTTTTCAATAGAGCCTGTCTATCTTATAACTTCACCACCGCTATATGCAAATACGGGGCGTGTGCAAAATGACGTCACGGTAAAGAAAAAACTATAAAACTGAGAGAGAAGACATTCAAGAGCACGTTCAAAACGACGTTCGAGAGGGCGGAAGTCAGTGGAATTATCACTTGTTTTATGTTCCTTGCAACCTACTCTGCTACAACGTGTTGGGTCTCAGTGTGTAAACGTGTGTAACGTTACATCACGGCAAAGAAAATCCATCGACCCCCCTCTATGGTAAATCTCCACCCTCCAGAATATCGGAAAGAATCTTGCAGATACTCCAGTTTACCCAGGAATGACTTGGAACTGTGAAAGACAAAGGCTCTCATCCCCCTGGGATAAAATATGCATAATACATAATCGTTTATTTAAATATATATATTCAACAATTTTTTTGGCTTTACCTACCTCAAGTTAGAATGTTCTTGTTTCTAGGGTTAAGGCCAGCTGTACCTTATAATTAATCGCTTAACTTATTTCAGACGAAATATTTAATTAACAAAAGACACCTTGAATTTACTTAAGTATACAGTTGTGATTTGTAGCTATTTATGATTTCGCAACAAAATAAATAGTGTGAACGGCATCATACGTTTTATTTCCATACGCATAACGAAGACTTTTAGAGAAACGCCTTCTTTGGTAATTATCTCTCTTATATTTTGAAAAGGGGGATGAATATCAATTCTCTTACTTTTCCGATTCAAAATATTCTTTAGTTCTAGGATTGAGTTATGTTAGAAAAACATTTAATTTTTCTTATTGGAACAACCTGTCAATTTATCATTTATCAATCTTTGTATCTTATTAAACCGCATATGTAATTAATATCTCCGAGTATTTAGATAATGAGTGACTCCCTTTTTTACGGCATTATTTTGTATGTTCTTTATTCTTCAATGAAATTTAGATATTGTGCTTGTGTATGTATGTTATATAGCATGATGATTAATCCCTCTACTTCTATAATGATAATATATAATTAAAAACGTTTATTATTTTTAAGTAATTGTTTTGTTTTTGTTTTTTAGAATTTATTATGTTTCATTATATCCGGTTAAACTAGAATGTGTACTAACGAATAGTCTTATGACATGGTTTTAGCCTTTATATTTCCGTACTTGCTTATGACAAATTCGAAGCGTATGTTTTGTTTGTGGAAGCATCACTAGATTATTGCCATACTGTGCTGATGTCTGACGTCACATTAAAAAAAACTATAAAACAGAGAGAAGACGTTCAAGAGCACGTTCTAAATGACGTTCGACAGGGCGGAAGTTAGTGGAGTTATTACTTGTTTTATGTTCCTTGCAACCTACTCTGCTACAACGTGTTGGGTCTCAGTGTGTAAACGTGTGTAACGTGACATCACAGCAAAGAAAATCCATCGACCCCATCTATGGTAAATCTCCATCCTTCAGAATATCGGAAATAATCTTACAGATACTCCAGTTTACCCAGGAATGACTTGGAACTGTGAAACACAAGGACGGTCATCTCCCTGGGATAAAATATGCGTAATACATAATCGTTTATTTAAATATATACAAATCCTGATATTCGCAAAAGATTCGGGCCAAGCTTAATGTCGTTTAACTTTTGTTATCTAACAAGAATCAGTGTGGCATCGTGATTATGCCGTATATATTTTTAGTTCTGCAAATCCGATTTCGTAACAGATTTATTAGTTTATTAATTTCCGAGTAGCATCAAGGTGTTTTAAAAAGTGATTGTGATCCAACAGGTTACGAGATGTTTATATAGAATAAGAAATAGCTATAGATAAATGTTAAATGTTTGTGTAATAAAATAATGTGTAAAACCATACATAGGAGTGTAATATTATATTGGTTTTGGATTTGACCTAAAGAATATGACGAAAGTTTTGAATGACACGGAGAATCAATGCTATCTTATTCTGCTTGAGAAATGACAATATTTAAATGCAATCAGCGAACTTCCTCATGTATATATATATATATATATATATATATATATATATATGTATGTATGTATGTATGTATGTATATATACTTTGTTCCATGTAAACCAACGACATGATTGTGGTCAGTAGGCTATGCTAATATTTGTCATTCAATCGCCTTGTTTTAAAGCGGCAGTGTGAGGTCTTGAAATCGAAGACCACTTCTAAAGAACCAAACACGCGTATAAATACACAGTGTAATACCCCAATGGATACCTTTAAAAACCTTTGAAGATGTGTTTGCCCTTTTAAAGCCAATTTCAGATACGTCTACGCGTTTCTATATGCGACAGTTTGTCGGTTGGTTTTTCTGTCACGTTAAAGTTTCTTCCGTCCGTCGGTCTGTCTCGCTATGATTGTTAAACTTAAAACAGTCTTATATGAACTTTGTATTATTTAGATCTTTCGGCGTACTGCTACTTGTTTTCTTTTTTTATTTCAAACAAGGCTTATTGCCACTTTCAGGCAAGGGTCTATTATTTGAGACAATGTCTACAATGGATAATGGTAGTAAGATATCCATTCACTTTACATCTAAACTTCTCAATGTCAGTGCAAATAAGGAAGCGGAAGATAAGGAGGAAACTCCAAAGAGGAAAGGAAATTTAAGGTAGGATGCTTTCCGGCATCTAGAGCCCTCACTTTCCTCAGATCGCTTTCCATTGTATTACTTGGAAATCGAGCATATGGGTGGAACATTGTAGCGATGGGACAGTGATTGATCTTGGCGGTTATTATCACAGTGTAACTAATTTAATTGAGAAATTAAATCAACAAAAAAATGCATTTCCTTTTATTTGGAAACAAGTAAAATGTTATAACTTTTCGTTACTAGTTAAAAATAATTACTTTTTGATTCCCCGAAATTAGAAAAGAATTTGGAATCTTTTAAGAGAATGTCGTTTAAACTGGCGTTAAAATTATTAGCAAAATTTCATTTAATTCAATATTTTTAAGCTTTAGAAGCCTTTTGTACATAGTATTATGAAAGGGATTTGAAACGTTACTAATAAAATAAAGTTTTATTTAATTTGATTTTATTAAGAATTAAATAATTCTTGAACATCGCCAGGCAGCATGCTTCTGTTTTTTTTTAAATAAGGATTGGTGACTTGCATTGTTTGGGGTTTTATTTTCATAACCTTCCCGCCAGTATAACCCCAAACCTTCTTCTGGTGCATCTTGTCGAGCTATAGAATTCGAGAATCTGTACGGAATGTCGAACGGTTCCCTTTTAATAAAAACACGGCGTTAAATTACTCTCGTTCGGCAGCCATGGCTGAACAGGGTCAGACTTGGTAATTTATAGCTTGGTGCTACCGGTCAACAATCCATATATTGGAATCCTTACATATTCCTTAAAATGTATTATCCATTTTCTGAACAAAAACTATTAAAAAAAAAACAGTCAATATCTTGTCACAAGGAATACATAAAAAAGAACAAGTACATTTTCATTGTTTCGATTTTAATTTTAATAAGTTTCCCTTGTGTTTATTTTTATATTGTTATTTATGTTATGGTGGATTTAAAAAGAAAAAAATGAGATCCAGAAGAAATGCAGTAGATTTTCTAAAAAGATGTTGTGTTTTGAGTTCCGAGGATAAGAACTTCGGCGCCAAATGTGAACCTGAAGATCTGAGGCTGCTGATAGAAGACAGGAAAATATAGAAAGGAAAAGTCACATTGGTTCGGGCAGGGAGCCCGTCCTGATGAAGATTAGAAAAGAAAATTAGCATCCTCAATTTCGAAATGGTAATTTCGAGTTGTAATTTGGGGAGGAGGTTAACTGGTGAGATTCAGTTTTGCGGAAACATTTTAAAGGGAAATAGATTTTACGTAATACTGAAATAGATATGTTTTGTGTATGTTTAAAATGGAAGTTTTCATAGATACGAAAATAAAACATTCCTTAATAATTTGATAGTTCTTGTAAAACAAGTGAGATTCATAGACGGGGTTATTGAGAAAGACTGAGTTGATTTTTTAAGGGCCTTGAAGTGTCCACGGTCCAGAAAAATCGTAATCAAAACTTTCCCACCTAGTTACAAAAATTACATTTGATTAAAAGTTTTGAGAACCATTATACATTGGAGCGGATAGATCAGACTTTTTTTAATATAAAATTGGATCTGTTGTAATAAATAAGAAATCTGCATGAATTAAAAAAAAAATATTTAAGCGTATTTTACGAGCGGGCAAGACCGACGCCCCCCCCCTCCACTAATTATACTTAAAAAGGATATGTCACTACTATAGTAATACTATTAAATCACTAGTTGGAAAAGAAAACAGAGATAGAGAAAGATGGAGAGAGCAGAAAATACTTGTTTTGAATTGTGCTCTTAAGTTTTACCTTAGGATAAATATACATTTTAAAGGGGTATTTCTTCCATTATATTGGCATTTTTCGCCTTTTTAACACTTTGCCAATGGCGAAGATTAAATAGGTTGAAACAAACTACAAAAAAAAAAGGGGGACACGAAGAATGATTGTCCTTTTCTTCGTTACTGTCACTTTCACATCATATTTCATGGTTCTGCCCTACAGTTAAACAACGTACGAGATGAAGAGCGGGATGGGAGTAAGTGCGAGGAGTTACCGTGAAGCGGCCATCGTATGTCAACAATTGAAAACAAAGAACAAAGGAAAAAATAGTTTTATAAAACGAACATTTCTTCTTCGTTATTCGAAGGTGATCCGTGTAAAAAAAACGGGTTTTTGTTGATTTATTTTGTTTTGTCATCTCTTTTCTACGTATTTGTATTCCTTTTTTCAGTCTACCTTTTATAGATGACGCCAACTGTTGACGCTTAGTACAGTTCCTTCTACTGATAGTGTTGACTGATTTCACAAAGCCTGCCGGGAAAAATCTACCTACTCCCAAAAAACGCACTGGGAATTGCTATAAATATGAATCGTCGGTATTTATCCGATAATTCGAATCGGCATATTTTGTAAGGTTACGTAAGCAGCCGACAGACGTCCAAGCGAATATTCAAATCGTTATCAGAAAACGATCAATGAAATCGTGAAATTCATTAAATCAAGACAGAATTGTAAAACCGACTTTGAACACGTTATGTCAACATCAACCACTGCCTTTATTTGTGTTAAGAATGGCTTTCTGAATAGAAAGTCATTTTTAACCTGGAGTAGAAGGAACGCAGTGTTTCAAATTAATCGTTCATCAGTTTTCCCTTCGGAATTATCTAGTTGCTTGCGTAATCTGCCGAAAAATACTAGCGCGAAGTTGCTAGAGATTCGTTTGTCAACTGGATAAGTGCTGAATTGTCTCAAAAGATGTTTTTATACTACGGTCATCGGTACAACAGTTATTACACATTGATCTGAGTACGAATGCTGATTTATTAAAATCACAATCCGTTTCTGTAATCCACCCATGTTTGGTAAGAATACACTTCAGGTTGTTCCTGACATTTACACCTAATTCTAATCATACATCTTCAATATTTTGGCCTGCACACTGTTCAGTAATGAGTAGACGTCACACTCAGCCGACCACAACACCATCTAGTTTTATACGTGGAGTTATCTTAAAGATATTATCTATCAAAATATTCAACAACAGCATTTCTTAACTGAATTCACTACAAAACATGGCATTTTCAAGATAATAGTCTGAATCTTACCGGTCATATGCGTATTTGTCTTATTTGTTATTTGTATATTGTTCAAGATGACGGCTTCGTATAGTTAACTTATGACAATTCTTACTTGAACACTTCTATACAGTTCAAGGAAGTTAATTCTCCTAGACTTTACATTCTGTTAGCCTCACTTTCATATTCTATGGGGTACCATACAGTAGGTGAGAGCAATTTAGTGTTGAGCGCTGTTAAAATAACGATTAGAGGAGTTGATTGGTTCTGTAAGGATATCTTCTGGTTATGTTGTTTCAAACAAAACACTGAAGATGAAGGCTCAGAAATGTGTAAGAGAATGCTCAGGTCACTGCGCAACTTGATCTAATCTGATATAGCGAAAATCCTGGAGGGATCATTGTTCAATAATTGTTAAATATTTCTGATTGAAACTTGATGGATACGCCAAGCATATACTGAAAAATATTTGTATCGAATTTAGTTTAATGCAAAAGCGAGGTTGAATTTAATTAAAGAGTGAGTGAGTGGCATTTTAGGTACTCAGCCCGGATTAATATACGATATTAACAAAAAAACAAAGTTCATATGAACAAACCAATCGACTTTATGATGTTTTAGTACATTCTCAGATGTTAAAAATACATGAAACCTAAAGTTTGAGGACACTTATAAGATATGGTATTGGATCTGAATTATGACGCCAAAGACATATTTTATGCCAAAGACATATCTTATGACAAAGGTATATATTGTGACAAAGACATATCTTATGTCAAAGACATATCTTATGACAAAGAGATATCTTACATATTTTATAAAAAGACCGAATCTGAATAAAGAATGTTGTATATTTGGAATATGCATATGTCTTATTATTCGTTGTTTGTATTTTGTGATTTAGTATTATGTGTATGTAAATGATAAAATTGTGTTCAAAATGGGTGCAGCGTTTGTGCACAGTCGATCAAAAACAACAACGTGTCAAAAATTCAGAGTATTACTTGACACAAACAATACTTTGCGTCAGTAACCAATCATGGAAAAAACTTGCATTTACCTCTTCACATTGGAGCCGGCTCAGTAGTCAGCTGAGTGAGCAGCAGAGATTGTAATGATCAAATAAACAAAAACGCAAACACCAGTAAGCATAGTTTAGAACATTGTATTTTATGAGATGCGAGATATTTTGTTTATCGATTATCTTGAGAAACATCATTCGCGAATATCATTATTATCGCTGCGTTTGTAAAGACGAAATCGCTCCCCAACAAGAAATGGCCGTGAATGAAGAAGTAAAAAGTGTGTTTTTTTTGGGGGGGGCAAGATATTGTGTAACGTAAAACACGGTTACACACGGGACACAGACGTTTTACAGTCTGCATCGCAAAAGACATACGACAAAAAATAGCTCGACTCCTATTTTCAACAGTGACATTTATTGTTTCATTCTCTCGCAATGCTTGACTTCTCGTTACGACTGTGACGTCACCCACGTTTCTGACGTGGTCGTCATCTCTGGTGCCTGTCTTCCTGAATGTTGTTTCGAACATGCTCTCGAACGTACTTTCAAATGTTCTCTCGAACGAGCTCTTTCGTATGTTGTATACATTTTGTATAGTCTTTCGGTGACGTCATTTCGCATTTCGTATGTATCTGCACACGCGCATCCACATTCAGTTGCAAATGCACTGTGTTGCAAGTCGATAGCAACGATGGAAAACTAAATGAATTACACTTTGAACTTCTTCCCTACCCATCATATACACCAGATTTGGAATCCAGCAACTATTTACAGTATGTTCCAGTGAAATAGATTCAGCCGTAATAAAGAAATGATATTAAAAAAACTAATATTTATTTTGAGAGCAAAAACAAATCTTTCTACAAAAAAAAAGGATATCCAAGCGTTTAAATTAGTGTATAAAACTGGCAAGATAATATATTGATCAATAAAGTCAAATTTTGCCTTAAAAGTTGTAGTTTAATTTGTAAGGTGTGGAACTTATTGAGTGACGTTTTTACAGAATAATTAGTACTTGTGTTTTTATCGTTGTTTGAATTAAACACTATTATTTTTCTTTTAATTGTCGAACTCAAAGCAAACATCATTTTGTATGTATCGGACGCTAAGTTCTGAATCTTTTGTCTGCTTCTTCTAAATTATGAACATTCTTCTCGTCAAAAAGGTAAAACGAGGTCGCAAATACATATCAGGTGGATTATTGCTAAGGAGTGGATTGTCCGTCGTCTGGATTAGGGTAAAGGAAGTGGGGTTGATAACCAGGCTAATTTCTAATTGACTGTAACAAAACACACCCGATAGAAATCTCACTTACTTCCGCTTGTCCTGCTTCGGTTTTTATATTTTTACTATGTTTTTTTTTTCTTTTAGGGAATGAAAAAGAAAGGGGTCCTTACCTGAACAGAATAACATTTCATTAAACTAAAACATGAACGTTCGTAGGGATGGGTCGCATTTAAAACGTTTAGCCGACTTGCGTTTTCTTTACGATAAACTGGGGCAAATGGGGCCATTTTTATCTTCATTTTCGAAATGAAGGTGGAGTGAATATAGGTCAGGCAGTAACTTGAAACTTTCAACCATACCAAGATACTTACATATATAATACACTCGTATATACAGAGTGATGTGAGGACTCACCCATACTCAGTATATGAATTATCCCAAACACTATAAATATATCGAACGATTGACTCTGGGACGTCTATCGTAGTATGCTATACTTGTGTTAAGAACTACAACTCTTGTTTTCTCTGTATTCTCTCTTGTTGTAAATACGAATGTCTTTTTCTAATTATATTAGTGTCCGAGTTTTTCTTAACTTGAACTTTCCGAGCTACAACACTTAGGAATACACGATACATATTCTGGCAATCACTAAGATATTTACACGTATTATGTAGTACCCGTCAAAATCACTGGATGCTTTACGATCCTAAACTTAAATCTACTAATCTAATATATATATATATATATATATATATATATATATATATATATATATATGGGTGTGTGTATGTGTGTGTGTATGCGTGTGTACTAGCAAGAAGACCGGGATTGAACGAGGATCAACGAATATTTCACACTCCTATATTTTTATTGTCATCGAAATCCGTGAGATCTTCCGGGAGAAAGCTTCACATGCTTCTATGCAGTAAATTAGTCCAAAATATATGTTATTCTACATTGCACTCTAGAGAACCTACTGTTTCCTTTATAAAATTATTTTATATGAACTTCTTTCCAGTTAACGAAAAAAGAACATTAACGGGATTTTGCACGTCATGAAAAAAAAAACACGTAAATTGTTAAGTCTTATAAAATTCTTTGTAGCAAATGAAAAAAAATTAAGAAATATACGTGCGGAGTTTGAACCTACAGACTACGTTATACAAAAAAAACGGACAATATCAACTTACGCACAGTAGAATTATCACGGCCCGTTGTTTCTATTATTGTTACTAATCGGCGACATGATAAAAATAGCTTTACCGATGATAGATAAATTAAAATAACGGTTTAGATTATCGACAATCGGTAAATATCGGGGGTATTCTAAGACAAAACTTAACTAAGGCAACTCTCATAATTTTACAAAATAAAGTTCTGTAAATTGTAAAGAAAATTTGTTCAGCCGTTTCGGAGTATATAAAGAACGAACTTACACACAGAGACAAAGTTGCATATACATACATGCATGCATACACACATACATACATACATACATACATACACACACATATATATATTATTTATAATATTCCGAATTTTTTTATGATTATATAATTGAGAATTCGGTACTTGTTCATATACCAATAAATTTGAAGTCAGTATTAAAGTGACTTAATTTGTAAGCTGCAAAAGTACAAGTTTTTGTATACGAGCTTTTATACATTATTTTCACCAAAACAAAACAACAAAATTTGTATTGATAGCAACAATTAGTGTATTTTCATTGTTCGTTACAAATGTTTCGTGAATATTCAGACAATTTCAAACCTTACATCGTTTGAATATATTCACAAGAACGGCCTTTCATCAGACGTATGGAAAAACACTTTTTTTAATGAACAATATGGAATCCATTTCCATTTTAAGGAAAAACTATGCGATAAAAGATGTACCTACATTCCTTCCTACAGAGGTTTTTCCGTTTTATGTTTGCTAAGGATTTTTTTATATCTACCTATTTTCGCATCTCTATTTGTAAATGTGTCAACCGATTATTCATTTATCCTAGCAATCAATTACCTATGTTCATTTAATTAAGGTTATTACTATAGCGTTTTTAACCTATAGATGGATATTTACATATATGGGTCTGCTAGAACTTTTTTATCCTAAATGCACAATGCAGAAAATAAGCAGGGCTGAACTGCTAGTATTTATATATATATATATATATATATATATATATATATATATATATATATATATATATATATATATAGTCATCCACAAATGTTGTATCCACAGTTTTGACCCTGAAATGCCATTTGTATCAGTTTGCCACCTAACTATTTAAACTAGCATTTTTTATGTATCCATCTCCCTCAATAAGAAGCTGTCAGTTGGTCTATCGATCCACCACTCCAAACACTCCAAAGCATTGTTGTCAGTTTGTCACGCCGGCATTAGAAACTGTCTTTTAGATTATCAAACACATTTAACATGACACCGCACATTCGTACGTCTATCTGTCACGCGTTATTTAGGAATATCAATTTTGGCAACAATCGCTCTAATAGAATGGACGCATTTTGGTAGTATTTTTCTTATTTCCCTGTGCTAGAGATTAGGCTAATTACTAGGAAATTTCAAAAACGAAACCATTTAGTTACCGTTTTTAATACTGAGCTGATTTATCATTTTTCGTCTTTCTGGCGCAAAAAAGAAATAGAATAAGTTACGAGCACCCTTAGCCCCGTAGGGTCCAGGACGACGCACCCCGTTTTACCTATCCATTGTGTTCATAGTACAATGGAAGGTGTGTATGGTTTAGCTTATAATGAGATGATAACAGGACCTTGTTTAAGAGGACAAGGTTTTGGGTGTGTAATATTGTTGGGTACGATGATAAGAAAAAAATCATATCCTGAAATATAATATTATTTGAAACATATGATTATTAAATGATTAGCTTAACATAAAAACATTGCGAAAAGCGACACCATTCTAATAATTAACACGTTTGTGCTTATATAAAACATATGATAGTCGATGCGATAATCTTTCCTCATCCGCTTTTTCGTACTCTTTTTTTATCCTAGACAAAGCATATTGCCACTTAGAACCTAATTTAAGATCTATATGAAATTGAGTGGCGTGATGTTTGTTCACATTACATTTACATTTCTGCAGGTTAGAATAGTAAGGTTAGAAGAAAACATGGCAGGAAATCCAATGTCTTGCAGTACAAAGGCAGAAACTATTAGTGTAGAACCCTTACCAGTATCTAATGACTTCAACAGCAAAGGGATGAGCTTTTTCTAGTTGTCGAGTTTCTATTTACGATGTCTCCCCACAGGACAAGGTTAGACACCAGGGTCGTTTCGTTACCGCGGAAAAAAGGAACAAAATAAAAATTGCCTCAATCATAAAGGATTTCTCTTCTACTGACAAAGAACAAAGAATTGCAGTGTAGCACTTGAAGAACAGATACTACACTTTGAGATATCAAATTTTTTATACAGGTTAACATGAAAATCTTAGGCACAAGGCCAACATAAAAGGAGAGAGAAATGGGGGTCGTTAGTCATCCTTGTCACTCCAGAACTTAACAAAAGTTTCTCTTAGTTTTTTCTTGCACCATAATACCGCATTCACCCTTTCGTACAGGGGACGTCCTACTTGTTTAAAACATTTTTATTGGCGTGTAAAAACAAAAATGATAACAATGATGATGATACAATAATTCATTTCTGTCGAGGGCGGGGAAGGAAAAAATACAAAGGTGGTTTGTAGGATCCTCCCAACCCCGTATCTTTGTCCGAAGGTCAAGAATGTTTGCTTGTCTAGTTAGTTTAGAGAATGTGCGTGGAAGTGGATATGAGTTCTTCAGGGCATATTTTAATTAAAGTACTTGTAGAGCAGCCACAGGGATAGAACTCTGCGTCAATGGGACAGATATGTACTCTTTTTTGGAACCTTTTTTTTAAGTGAAAGACAAATGGTAAAAGCACCAGCCCAAATGTGGCAAAAATACTCAGTGTATAGGCAAATTGTAGCTTTGTAATGATGTAAGATACTCTCTGGTATAGTCAATTTTCTCGCATAGTTTATGGAGCTTTTGCAATATTCTCAATGTATTTGTTACATACATGTTGCATGCCAATATTAAGCGGAGGAATTTGACGAGTGGACTTTCAGGAAGTGTGTAATTTAGCTAAAAAGCTTTGTGTTATTGTGAAAAAAAAACTAAACTTAGCTTTAATAAATATTTAAAAACAACAATGATATTTGATAATTTTTGTGCCATGAAAAATTATATTTCAAATATACCACACACACATACATATATATATATATATATATATATATATCCAAAATATATATATATATATCCTAAATATATATATATATATATATATATATATATCCTAAACAGATAGATACAATATCTCTCTCTTTATAAAGAGAGAGATATTGTACAATATCTGTTTACGTTCGCACAAAGCTCCATTTAGTAGATACATTATGAATCATACGACTAAACTTCTTATTTTCAAATAATATCATTCTAGTTCATTGATAAACAATGTTCGAAAGAATTGTACCTTCCTATCTTGTAAATATACACATTTATGCTTTAAAAATTCACCCTTACAAAATTCGCAAAAGGCTTAATCAGTGCTAAACATACCACAGGATATATATATATATATATATATATATATATATATATATATATATATATATATGTATATATATATATATGTATATATATGTGTGTGCGTATATGTGTGTGTGTATATATGTGTGTGAGCCATGTATTACAAGTTAGCTATAATGGGGTAAATAAATATTAATTTACATTCAATACCATTAAATTCATACAATTAAAAGAAAAATTTGCCACAAGGCCGAACATGGGGATGGGGAAGGGACGGTCTTTGCTGACTAATACTAACTAATCTAATCTAACTAGTTCCTGCTTTCACTCTACTTTCACCGCAATACCACATTCATACTATACATCAATCAGCGTATAAATCCTTCGTCGATCACCATAAGAACATCATACATAACCTCATGATAACCTAATTAAAACCCATAAGAAAAAGGTGGGGGGAGGGAAATAAAAATTTTATATACAGCATAGTATGAAATATTTACAATGTTAGTAACAAAAGACCCCCGTTACTAAACTGTCGCTGATACGGCAACTAAGGGGTCCCTGAAGGGGCATACCCCTCCAGGCACCGATGCGCAAACTCGAAGACTTGTCGCAATTAATTTTGGCCCCTGTTACCGTTTCATACAATCTAATTTCTACACCGACGACACTAATCTCAGCATTGCTTGTTACAAGCACAGTTACGTCGTCGGCGTAGGCGAAATACTTTACCTGGGCATCCGTATCTGGCAAAGCAGTTCCGCGTAGGACCGGATTCACCCTTAGCCTGCGCAAAAAAAGGCTTGATCGCAAGCACATACAGCATGGGTGATAACGGGCACCCCTGACGAATTGATCGTGACAAACTGAAGGGTCTCAACCTTTTCCCATTCACTTCTATCATCATCGCGGGGTTAGCATAGAGAATATGAACCCACGAGCGAAATTGCGGGCCAAAACCGCCCGCCGACAAAACAGCCCTCAAGTACCGATGCTGAATAATACTAACTAATCTAACCTAACTAGTTCCTGCTTTCACTCGACTTTCACCACAATACCACATTCATACTATACATCCATCAGCTTTAGATCGAAGGCTTTGGACTGATCTAAATTGATAAGCGTGGCCTCTGTGTCGACTTTTTCTATCATTAAGCGTATCGTGTGCAAGTTGTCCTGGATTGTCTTGCCCTTCACGGCACACGTTTGCTCGAGGCTGATAAGACGAGACAGGACAAGCTGCAGACGATTTGCTAGAATCTTGGCCAAAATCTTTAACTCAGCGTTAAGCATCGTTAAGGGGCGATAATTACCTAACCAATCCCTACCATCTTTGTTTTTGCGAACAAGTTTTATCACACCCATTGTAAAATACTTGGGAATTGAGCCGTTCCTAAACCATAAGTTAAATAAAACCGTCAGCAAGGGAACAAAGATGTGTGACAACCTCAAATACACTTTGTATGGCAGACCATCGATCCCCGCTGACTTTTTAAGGCCGACCTGCTTTAAGGCTTCAATGACTTCATCCTCCGTTATGCCACCTTCGCACCCAGCCGCTTCGGTCATCGAAAAACAAGAAAAGTCATGCAAAATAGGTGTCGAACTGTTCTAATGACGGACCAGATTCCATAGAAAAAAAAGCTCCTCGAAATAAGATCTAAACGCCTCCAGCACACCCTGGTTTGTGGTCACGGTACGCCCATCCGGCAATATGACACGAGCGATGTGCCTATCAGCCACTTGTCGAAAGTCCTCTTCACGCAGTTTAGCGCCCATGTTTGTTGCTTCCTGGGGCATTCTTTTTAACCTAGCCCTAATCACTAAAGCTCGGTGCTCCTTTTCAGTAAGGGAGACAAGTTGAGCCTTAATCATATTAACGCTAGCACTATCCTTTTCCTCCACCGCCCGATCCAATCTAGACTCTAGTGTCGCTTTAACTGCCCTAGAATCTAGGTTGAGTCTTTTACTAAAGTTGGCAGAAAGGACCTAATGGCTTCCTTAATTTGTATCCACCACTTATTCCCAATGATAGCCCCCGTCAATTCCCGCTGTATGGTTAGTAATAGCCCGTCACGGAAGCCCTCCACATCGAACAACGACGTGTTGAACTTCATATAACCGGCTAATCTAGCCTTAAGTCAGTCAAAGTTTACCCGTACACGAACGAGTCTGTGATCCGAGTAAACTATATTGTGGAAACTTGGAAAATTTAGAATCCCTACATCGACTCGCCTAACTAAGAACCGGTCGATATACCTCGAGATTTGTACCGGACCGGAGCCGCGTCTACATGTCCAAGTCCACACTAAGTCACGGGGCTTTTCATTTCGGAATTTTTCGATAAGATCGAACTTATCCAGAAATTAACGAAATTAAACAGCATCCCGATCTCTGTTAGTTCCCCTAGATGTTAACCCAAATCGATCTAACTCGGGATCCAGGACCGCGTTTCAGTCTCCCGCTAAGATAACCGTTCGAAAAGTATCCATGAACTTCTTCATTCGCCGAAATAAGGCAGCAAGCTCAACGTGTCTATTGGACGCATAAACTCCAATAAAACGAAACGCTGTGCCCTTTATGGTAACATCCAAAACACACAGTCTCCCCTCCGGATCCATGTAACACGGGTCACACGATGCATCTAGAGACCATTTAACTAGCTAGGAAACCTCTCTCGAGTGAGAATTAAAGTACGCTGAGTAAGCACTAAAGGTCTTAGAGGCTTTTTCTGTGGACAGTCTGACTTAAGATGGCCATTTTCGCCACAATTCCATCACCTGTCGGACAGAGGTCAACTGCCTGGGTAATACCAAGGAGATCAACCCTCCCAGGCCTTGCCACCCGGCTTTCCGGTGGGGCAAGTTTATTGCTTGTCGCCTGAGGTGCCCCTACCGGATAATGCTGACATGGGTGCCCAGGCAATTTTGTTGAGGCGAGAGTGTCCCTTCTTTAGGGGAGCTCGCCTGATCTCCAACTTCCTCTCAACAAAAATTGCCTGGGCTCCTCCGTAAGCATTACCCGGTGGGGGTGCTTCAGTTGACAAGCAATAAACTTGCCCGACCGGAAAGCCCGATGGCAAGGCCTTGGAGGGTGGACCTCCTAGATGATACCCAAGCGGTGCATCTCAGTTCAACTTTTGCTGCGCCGGTTCCCGGACTAACCTGTCCGGCTGAGTGTCAAGAATGGATCCTTCACGAGTATTACTACACTGTCTTCCTGCAGCGGAATCCGCTAGGTGACTATCCCCAATTATAATTGTATTGCTGCCCACCTCAGCAATATTTGGCACAAGGCCGGAAAGTGGGGATGTAGCAGGCTCCCCTAAACGAGGAGCACTCCAGCAATTGTAAAAATTGCCTGAGCCACCCTGCCGGCATTCCCCGGTCAGGACGCCTCAGGCGACAAGCAAATATCACAAAATTAGAGATTTACATAGTAAAATTAGCCAGAAGAACCTGAATCAAATACAATAATAAATGCTGGACTGAAAAACAGAGAATTAAACTAAGATATTACGATGGGTGCCCCGGACTCTGCACAGGTTACTGACTTGGTTGGTCTGTACATTTTAGTAAGTTAGCTATAAATGAACCAATTATAAGGGGGGGTCTGTATAGAGACGATGTACTATTTTTTATCAATTCTAGGAGGAGAAAATTAGAAAAGAAACTATTCAAATGATATATAATGTTTTAAAGATATTAACTTAAAAAATAACTATAGATAAAAATAGTAATTTTTTAGATGTCACTAATCAACAATGCTACGAACCATACCATAAACCTAATCAACTTCTATATTATATTGACTATAAATCAAATCATTTCATCTCAATGCAAAAATCAATTATACCTAGTATATCAGAAATATTATCCAGATTATCCCACAATGAGCATATAATATTCAATAGTAAGAAAGAATATTATAATGATACATAGGCTAGATCAGGGCGAAGAGGTGAACTAAAATATATTAAAAATGAAACTAAGATATTAAAATATATTAAAATAAAAGATATTAATGGAACGTAAAGAATCTAAACCGGAAAAAGCACATGTTATTTCTCATACAATATGGTGATTGGTAAATCTAAGTGTAAAAACAGTATAAAAAAACTTTTAAAAATAATTTAGTAGAAAACAATATTGAAGCGATTCAAGATACTAACAGTAATATAAATAAAAAATAGACGCATTTAGTTGAATCATAGTCCACGCATTAAAAATCATTTGCCAAGAAATTTTCTCAAATTATTGAAAACTTATTTCCAAAAGGAACTAATCTAAGTAAAATAATAAACCGTAATAATGTTAAACTATCTTTTTCAACTACCACTTACTTAGGTAAAACTATAATAAGTTCTACCAGTGCAAAAATAGACAAAGGGACAAAAGAAATAGGTTTTTAACTAATCAAAACATTGAAAGGAATTCACTTTGCAACTGTAGAAATATTTATGCATGTCCGTTGGAGGGCAGATTCTCATTTATGAATATATAAATATGAGTATATAAATGTTAAATAATAGATAATAATAGAACCAAAACAAACATTGGGGCAACAAATTGTAAATTTAAAGTACAATAAGTTAATAATATGAACAAAACAGCATCATCAGCAAATTGGATTAGGGAATTAAGAAAGAATAAAATTGAATACAAATTAAAATGGTTGATGCTAAGAAGTGCTAGTAAATACTCTCCAAATAAGTGTGACCGATGCAACCTTTGCAATCCAACATCTTATCATATAATAATAATAATAATACTACTAATAATAATAATAATAATAATATCTAAAGAAACTTTTCTTAACAAACAGCAAGAAGTTATTCAAAACTGTGTACATAGATCTTAAAATTGAAAATTATTTTTTTCTTTATAGAGATAAATATATTGAATAAATAAAAATTGTTTTTATAAGAACATAAGCTTTAATAAACTGCAAATTATAAATAACAACAAAAAAATTAATAAGCTAAATGTAATGATATAATAATAAAAATATTATCACTAATTATATCAGATATATACATAGAATAGATTAAAAGGTGTGATGATATATTGTACAGTATGTAGTATTATTGTAAAACTGATAGCTAGGAGCTAATAACTGTATTCTATAAGTATATATGTGGTTAATTAAATCAAATGTTGAGTTAGCATATTTAATAGGAGTAACCCGTTATATTCTGACAATAGTTCAAACTGCAATATTTGGATATATTAAATATTGGTTGGAAATAAAAAATATTTTAATAATAAATAAAATAACAAGTAAATTGAAAGGGTATGAATATTAGATATTGTTGTAATGACAAATTTCTAACAATCAAAACACAATAACGTAAAGGTCGAATTAAATTATCGACTGTTGAGTAAAAATTCGTTTAATTAATTGACATTAGTTAGACATTATATAATTGTCATAGATCTTAGTATATCTTGTCTTGAATAAAACCTTACTAGACGAATAGATTAGATTTATAATATAAAATATTCATAGAAAATGTAACATAAATATATTAAATAAGATTTAAAAAAATAGAAAATACGGTAAAATAAACTGAAAATCGTAAATCATAACAAACATAAAATAACCAAATGTAAGAATATAATGATAGCCAATCTTATAAATACTTATAATCAGATTTATATTCGAAATTAATTAAGACAGTATGATGACATATTTTACATAATGTAGTATTTAAGTTTAAGTTGATAACCTAGAGCTAGTAATTGTGTTATTCTATAATTATATGTAAATTATAAATTAAATCTTAGATTAGCATATGAAATAGAAGTAACACGTAAAGTTCTAACTACCGGCTTTATTGCAATATTTGGAAATATTAAACATAAATTGTTAATAATAAAAAATAAAAAATAGAAAACTTTATAAAATCAAATAATATTTCTCGTGATAAATAAACTGCAAAGTAAATGGGTAAGGGTAAAAATATTAGAAATTTGGTTGTAATGACAAATTTTTAATATTGATTTAAACTCTGGTTTAATTTAAATAGGTATTATATGACCCAAATGAATAAACCAAACGTGGTAATTATAAAAATAAATAAATAAAAACATTAATTACAAGCAGATATGTCTATGGACTAAATTTAAACATGACTTAAGAAAGCCTCCTTTTTATAAGCATTAATTAAATGTTAATAATTTTATTTTGGGATTATAGGTGTCAAAATATATTAAACTATGAAATAACATATAGAATTGAGGCTTGAATGTTCAAACTGTCTAACTACAGTATTTAAATATAATAGTCTGTAGATGATTTTAAATTAAAATTTCGTATGAAGAAAAGGTAAATAATAGGTAAGTGAATATACAATGTTATCTTCTATATAATCATTTAATTGCAGAAATTCCCCTCTGGACCAAATTACGATAGGTTTGTAATAACAGATGCCACATACAAATTTCTTTTTGTGTAAACTTTTACTCACTATCTTATGTAAATTTTGAACGCCGTTACGGACACATTTATTCGTTATAATAAATTCTTATCTCATTTCCTACGAGTGGGATCATCAGGATTGCCTAGATCTAAAGAAGAACTGGCTCATATTTCCCCCTCTAACTAAAAAGTTCCCCCCACTCTCCCAGACAGGACGAGTACTTCTATAACTATTATAACTATATTGACCTGACATCCTTACTGACTGAATAGCACACGGCTGTAGAAATTACTGATCATGATGTCTTCGATTACCGCGAACAGCTGGTACTGGTCGTATATCAGCGAGCTGACGACTTGCGTCGATCCCGAGCATCCTCGCCCGATTACTGTATCCAATGTCGTTGACAATGTGAGTTCGCGATGGGACCAGGAAAGAAAAATGGTCTACATTACGATCCTGGCCGTAAGGAAAATTTGATTTACAAGGTGGCCGGGGGGGGTCTTTTTCTGATCTTTAACCACCAACTACGGGTGAAGATCAGATATGATAGAAGAAGGCTGCATCGCGCAGTATTTAACAGAAGATTGATGCACGTAGCAAGCCTTTGTGTACGAAAAGGAGCCAAATTTGAATACGTGTTCCCCGCCTAGGTGTGGAGTGCGTTGTTCCGAAGTCTATCAGACCCACTTGATCCTACATTTAGCCTCTTAGCTAGTCAAGTTAGAGCCCCACCCCTCCTCGACTAGGAACCCACCAAGATCCTCATCCCGTCATAACTGCAATTCTCCCTTTAAATTTCACCCATCTTGGAGAGAAAGAAATCAATCACTAACACCCCTCTCACCTACCAAGTTATTCTTTTCTCCCTTTCGTCCCATCTAGAGGGTGCCTAGAGCCTGTCCAGCAGGACATTAGTTTCCTTTACAAACCGAAGTGAAACGGGTGTTCTATCAATTAGACGGGGTTGGTAGGGTCTTACTAATCACTTTTTATTTGTTTCCCCTCGGCCCTTTTTTGTTTTTACATGTCAATAAAAATGTTTTAAACGATTGGGTTCTAAGTAGGACCTTCCCTAGTACGCATGGGTGAATGTGGTATTATGGTGAAAGAGGATAATAGCTAAGAGAATGTTTTTTAGTTCTAGAGGTACAAGGATGACCAAAGACCCCTCTTTTCCCCTTCTTGAGTTGTCCTTGTGCTTAATCTTTTGTTTATGTTGAACTTACATTGTATTTTTATCCTGAATAAAAGATTTAATAGATCAAAGTTTAGTATCTGTTCTTATGCTTCACTTAAGTTAATTGATTCTTGGTTGATGTAGAGGAAACCCTTCATACTAAGATAATAACTAGTTTTGGTGTCACCATTTTGTTCTTGTTTTAGGGGAGCTGGTTTTCTCCCCACATTAAAACCGACCTTGTGTCATATTTTGTTTTTGTGAGGAAGCAAATAAATACCAAAAAATAGAAAAAAGGTGTTTGGCCTTTGGGCCGGGATCAAAGTGTAGTATCTGTACTCATGCTAAACTTAAGTTATTTTTTTTGTTCAAGGGGGAAATCTCTCTATACTGAGACAATTATTATTTTGACTAGTGCTACAGTGCCCTTTTCCCCTTCTTTTCGCAACATGGAAAACGACCTTGTGTCACATTTTGCTTTCATGGGAAAGCAAATAAATACCAATAGAAAGGGTTTTTTTTTTAATATGAATATTAATACACACAAAAAAATTATAGGAGTAATATATATATATATATATATATATATATATATATATATAAACGATAAACGATGAAATTTTCGCCTTAAAAAGACATAATTCCATTTTCGTTTGATGAAAACTGTTTTTCGTTTTTGTTGCAGACCATCTGCTAGTTTACCAGTTGTGTACAAATCGCAAGAGTTATAAAGGCTTTCCATCATGTATGAAAGTGACACAGTGTTCAACAAGCGAGATTGGAGATGGGCCGCTGTACAACTCATGCTCTATAGCGATGTTATGGCAATAGGACGATTGCCAACACCCTAAAAATGCATCGCTGGATTGCCACGAATAACAGGCACCTGCTGAAGGTGATGAAAACAAAGATTCCGGTCACGGTTTGGGTCTTTAGTGTAGTTTGAAGCGTGGCTAATATCATGCGACTGCACATCTTCGAAGTCGGCTTGGAAGTCAACACCCATGTGTACCTGGATGTGCTGAAGAGTATAGTGATACAATGGTGCAACTAGGTCGCTGCTGGCAGACCCTGAGTGTGGCAGCAGAACTCGGTGCTGGCTCACGAGTCCAAGCTTGGTTTCAGGAGTGCTACAACTTTGTACCCTTCTCTCACTAGCTCCTCTCCCCCCCCCCCCCGACCTGAACCCGCTCGACTACTTTGTTTATCGAGAACATCACCAACATGGCTTCCCACAACAACAAAGCCAGTCTACTCGCCGTCATCTGGAGAGTATTCGCCAGGCTCCCGCTTACGCCTGTGGAAAAAACATCGTCCAAGTTCCGGACCCGTATGATTGAGGCTGAAGGCGACGACGTTGAATAGGTGTCAGCTCTACTACATAATCAAGTTATCTAAATTGATTTGTTCATTAAAAGTGTTTAAATAAAGCTGTAGTGTTGCTTTCTTTAGAGCGACAACTTTATCGTTCCACACTGTATATATCCAGATAAATCTAAGCTACATCCCTCTATATAAATTATATAAATACCTCAATGGAGGTATTTATATACTTTGTGTAAATGCCACTTGCCAATAGGATTTGACATCCAGGAATCAGGTGGCAGTTCTCTTATGTTGTTTCCATACTAGTTTTCTTGTTTCTATTTGCTTGTGTGTGTATTTCTTTTCTTTCTTGCCATCTGTGTTGCTGGTTCGTCATATAATCTCCAGTATGACAATGCCAAAATTTTCTGCAAGCTTTGAAACTGAGATTTGTTGAGACAGGTGTTCATCTTTGCACTTCACCATTTCCCTGGCCATTTCTATTGAATTTTTGATGTACTGCGCCATGCTTATTATGGTGGCTCGATATGCATGATATATTTCAGTGAGGGGTCACCTGTTTCTTTTCGTGTTAGATATACCCTGTCCAAACATTCGTTTCGGTATATTATTCGTTGTAAGAATAGCGGTTTCCTGGTCTTTGTGTCGAGACTATTGACATTACACTGAGGTCAGTCAATAATCCCATAACCATATGAGATGACACAGATTGCTGGTTTATAGCAGCTTTGTTTTGAGACTTAATTCAGATTTTAGGATGAATTTAAGGTGTTTATTCTTTTTTGACCTTATGTCTCCTTTTTTTTCATGATCCACCGTTTTTCTC
This sequence comes from Euprymna scolopes, assembly GCF_053919585.1. Lineage (NCBI taxonomy): Eukaryota > Metazoa > Mollusca > Cephalopoda > Sepiida > Sepiolidae > Euprymna > Euprymna scolopes. The sequence continues at coordinate 86,112,855 of NC_136505.1, forward strand.
TGACCGAGGTATTTGTATGCGCCATGTTCTTCTAATGTGCGTGAATACGTGTGTTTTATGTCTCGTTGATTGGATGAATGTATGTCTTTTTTTTCACACAGTGATCACCATTTATCAAGGCCCGGAAGCCACTCAGGGATAAGGGTTATTGCAAGTACATTACGTTAGTGTGGAGATTTGATGAAGTGTTTACTTAAGGGGGCGGTTCATTAGGAATTTGTTAACATTGGACTTGAAGACATCCAAGTTGTAGTCCGGTGGGAAGCAGGCAGACGGAACAGAGTTCCACAGGCGTTCAGTTCTAAGAAAGAAGCTTTGTTCATGGAATCCGCGTTTTGATTTAGGCACAGATATAGAGTGGGGGAAATTTTTCACAGTGGATTCAGCTAGACGGGTGTTTTTCGTGAAAGATTGGCGAGGGTCTTTATTTCTGATTGCTTGTCTGCACGCCTGTGTGCGTATTTGCGTTATTTTTAATCGATGCGATGCCCCCGTTCAGACTCGAAAGACAAAGGATACTCCCTATAGGGCCAGCTGCGCATGTAATTACGTAGCAAGGCTTGCGCAATACCCAATCACACCTCTCCTGAAACGGCACTGCTTCAGTCCAGTGACGAGGAGAAGTCCGGGACGTTTGGAAACAATGCCGAGATAAGCGGAGAGACACACAGCACCTGGACGTCCCAAGTGGTCACTCATCTAGTACTGGCCAGGCTCATCGTTGCTAAACTTCGGTGATCTGACGGGACCCGGTGTGTGATTATGGCGTATATTTTTAATATGTGTCAATAAATGTCTTTTTTCGTGTGAATCAATATGTGTTTTATCTCATATATGTGTAGGTGTGTGTTTTTGCTTTGTGCACTGTTTGTGAATGTGTTGTAGGTGGATATGTGCATACAACAACACACGCTGAATCTGTGGGATTATCCTGCAGTTTTTTTTTGAACGTCAAAGTAATTAAAAAACCTGACTCAGTTGAACCTTTCTACAGTATGCCATATCTGTAAAAAAAACTTATCGTCATTAATACAAAGCGCTTGAATGTTCTTATCTTGATCTCTGCGCGTTTTCCTTGTGTGCACAATTTTATGTAAGTGTTCGAACACTAAAGAAACCCCGTCTGTAAATAATTTTTTTATACATAAAAAAATAACTCAAAATGAAACTGTTCAAGATGGATTATGTTTATTCACCATGTTATTAGGTACAGATAATAAACCGGTGCAGTAAGGGGGGGATTGATTATCATTATTTTGCAATCAGTTAACGGAGGGAATAAACGACAGAAAGAATAAAACAAAAAACAAGTGAAGCATTCATGTTCTCCGTGAGTGCACACTGAACAAGGCATAAAAAATGCCAAAAAAAGTTCAGCATTTGACCCCTAATATTTAGCGCCAAAATCCCCAGGGGACGTCAAATCCTGGTGAAAATGAACAAATGGTGCAGTTTTAGGCCTTACCATATGTAAATTTGAGTTCTGCACCATGCAAAAAAAAAAATGAATAAGTCAATCATTTGCCCACCCCCAATTTAGCCCCGAAAGTCCCCAGGGCCTTAACATATTTAAATCTAAGTTCAGCACCATGCAAAACTGCTAAGAGACATACACAGAATATTTTGGACAAATATGGTAAAATTGTCCCCAAAATGGAGTGCTTTTATTAGCCCTAAAAGAGCTCCTGGGGCACACCCAAGAGTTATTGCAAAGTATAGACAAGCAAAATTATATAGAAATCAGTTAGTTACAACTTTTCAGTTTTATAAAAATCTAAGACATCAATTTTTTTTAATAAGCACAAAAATTTCAAAAGTCATTTTAACCCGAAAGGCACTCCTAAGAGGGCAACCGGAGTCCTCCCTTAAAATCCGTTCCGTTACTTTTTTACTCATATCATGTTTAATGTTTGTGCAAAATTTCAAAAAATTCCGAGGCGTAGTACAGATAGACAGACAAACAGACGAATAGACGAACGGACAAGGGTTAATTTACAGGCCCACCCTCCTTTTGCCGGGTGACCAATAAAATGGATTGCATGTAACTTGTAGTATAGAAAAATAGAAAGGAACGAAGAGAAACAATGAGAAATAAATGTTTTTTTAGTAACTTTTGAAACTCATTTTTCCTGAGTAGAAATAACTACAGTTCATTGTATATATATATATATATATATATATGTGTGTGTGTGTGTGTGTGTGTGTGTGTGTGTGTGTGTGTGTGCGTGCGTGTGTGTACATATATATATGCATATATATGTACATATATATACATATATGTATATATATATATGTACATATATACGTACATATATATACAGCAAAAAATTACAATACAAATATATATTCTAATGCATATGGATGAAATAATCATCAATTTAATAAGGAACATACCTGAAAAAGGGGTGAATATAAAAAGTATAGAGTTGGAGTTAGGAAAGGCAGGAGAGCTATTGCGATGAAGCCAAACTGCGGTAATTACATAATGGATATACACATCCTGGAATAATATCAGGGTTAGGGTTAGGTTTAGGTTTAGGTTTAGGGTTAGGGTTAGGGTTTTGTCATGATGCGCTAGTGGACGTGGATTCGATGCATGAGAAGAAGTACAATTAAATTCAAAAAAAGAAAAACAGAAAAAGAAGTGATATGTGAAAATGGTAAAAGTTAGAAAGGTAGCTTCGTTGTCTTTAAAATAAAGAGGATGGGTTACGCCAGGATGTGGGCAGTAAGAGCATAAAGGTATAAAACCGTATAAAACAAAACTATCGATATATATAAAAGCGAAAATGTATGTATGTATGTATGTATGTATGTATGTATGTATGTTTGGATGTCTGCTAAAAACTTTCGACGGACGCAACGAAAATTCACAAACTCGGTATCACATCGAAGCTCCATCCTTTGCTCGAAAAATATCGAAAAATTGGCCAAAAACGTTAACTTTTTCATCCCGAAATCGACAATTTTCGACAGGTGAATGGGGTAAAAGAAACGGTCCTCTCCTGACAATTACCGATTCTAAGCATGCGTCAGATGACATCGTGACCTGATTTACTTTAAATAGTTGAAAAACCGAACAAATTTCGTCTACGTCGCATTAGTTCAGTTGGCTAAGGCCTTGGTTCATTATCTAAACGTTTTGGGTTCGAATCGTGGTGTGAGATGGGCTTTTTTTTTCGATTTCTTAAATTTAAATATTGAACCAGTGTTATTTAAGTCATTTTTCAGGTAACGTTCGTTTTTCTGCTTTTTTTTTTTTTACTTCGCTTATTCGTAGCGACACCCAAAAACACCCGGGTACCCACCGATTTTTTAAATTCTAATATCGAAACAGGCTGATTTAAGCCATTTTTCACGTGTTCGTTTTTCTGTTTTCATCGTTCGTTTGCCTTACGTTAGTGTTTTGTGTTTGTTTTATTGTTTCGTCGCCGCGTACCGGGGAAAACAGAAACTGGCTTCCGCAACTTGACGTTGTTGCACCTGCTAATTTCGGTTTATAAATGTCAACTTAACACACTTATCAATTCGTCTGTTCCCGTGGTCGAGATGGTTAGGTCGCAAGGTTTGTTTTTCCATTTCCTTTCCACCTTGGCGTCAAACGTTGCGGGTTCAAGCCTACCTTTATACTAAAACTATTTTTTTTCTTTTACACCTCCAAACAACCGGCCAACGTTTTTTTTAACAGGGTTATTTTAATCTAACCCCCCCACACACACCTCCAAACACCCAGGCAACGCCGGGTACCCCCGCTAGTTCAATATAAAATAATTTCAGATTGACAAAAACGTCCAGACGGTTTTCAGATAAACATATCTCAGCTCTAAAAAAAAAATAATTGATCGAAACAGAACACATTTTCCAACACAGAACAAGTGTATTTCTGCCAGTAATGTAAAATTCTTTTAAACCTAATACGGTCCTATTAGTGATGATAATAATAATAATAATAATAATAATAATAATAATAATAATAATAATTCATGTATTTCCCTTATTAAATTGATGATTATTAAATATATATGCACTAGTATATACTTTTGTACTGTCTATTTTTCTTTCTGTATCTAACATCTATCTCATATGTTAAGCTTTTTATTAGACAATAGGTCTCCACTGAAAGAATCTTCTGATTCCTCTTTTATTTCTTTCTCTCTCTCTCTCTCTCTCTCTCTCTATATATATATATATATATATATATATATATATATATATATATATATATATATATATATATATATATACTAGTATTTCAGCCCGGGTGTTTGGAGGTGTATCTTGAGCAAAAAAAAAGAAAAAAAGCGGTCATTTTTTTTTTAACTTGGACCCCTATTATGACCCCTGAACATTTATTCTATTGGGCTCAAACCAAGTTATTAAGTAAGATCCATGTCCAAGGAACCTATATCTAAAATTTTAATTGGTTATACCCAAAATTGGCGGAGGGGTTTTGTAGAGTTCTCAAAGGTCAAATCGTTGAATTTTCTCATCCCTTAACAAGCTAAATTCCTGGCCGAAAACCGATTACAAAGGTCTTCCAAATCTCAGGACCCTGTATGTCAAATTTCGAGTCTGTAGGCTGAAAATTAACAGAGTTATTGCTTAGGGAAATGTACACAGACACACGCACAAACACACAGACAGACACACAGACACGTTCACTTTTATAGATATACTAGCATTTCAGCCCGGCGTTGCCCGGGTGTTTGGATGTGTGTTGAGAAAAAAAAGAAAGTGGTAGTAGGAAGGCAGGCTCGAACCCGTACCTTGAAGGAGGAAAAGAACGATGAAAAAACGTGACGTCTTTGCTGTTACGACCACCGCCAAACCGGAAGTGACGTAGGTTTTAACTAAGGCTAGACAATCGAAAGGAGAGGATGACTTTCAAAAATATCGGCGAAAAAAGCGACCCTCCCTATAGACAAGTGTCCAGCTGTAGGTGAAGATATTAATGTTTTTAGCCAATTTTTCGATAGTTGTCGTCTGAAAGGTCGAACTTCAAAACGATACTGATCTTGTAAAAATGTACATATACATTTATATACAGGTAACTTAAAATTGTCGACCCAAACCGATTAAAAAGCTTGCCCTATCTCTGAATACCCTTTATGTAAAATTTCAAATGTTTAGACTAGAAATTATCTGAGTAATTTGGTAGAGATCGCAGAGGTCAATTTTTTTTAACTTTAACCCCTACTATGACATCCTAACATTTATTGTTTTGGGCTCAAATCATGTTATTAAGTTAGATCCATATCCAAAGAACTTATATCTAAAATTTCAAGAGTTTAGACACAAAATTGTCGGAGGAGTTTGGTAGAGTTCTCAAAGGTCCATATCCATGAAATAGTTTATTTGGCCAATCAACTCCGGTGTTTTGACTTTCTTACTCCTCCCATACCTCTCACCATCCCTTACAAACTCTCGACTTTCCTTGAATTTCTTATGCCATTCAAAAACTGATATTCGATTCATACAAGAGTGTCTAAAAGCAGCCTGAAACATTCCATACGTTTCTGTAGCAGTTTCGCATGTTTCAAACAGCATTTTATTGCATATTGTTTTTTCTAAAGTGTCCTGACGTCCAGATTGCATTTTTGAAATTCATCATCTGTGACGATCAGGCTTTAGTAGGGTGTATTCCAATTCCTGTCGTAACTGTTAATTTAAACCTGAAATCATAACAATTGCTCAGGCATCTCATCAGATTTATAGCAATAAGATACTGAATTTTAAAGAGTCTACGACAATTGTAAATGCCTGTACAAAAAAAAATCTGGAAACTTATTGAAAGTATCTAGTGTATATATATATATATATATATATATATATATATATATATATATATATATATAATTATTTTTTTACTATAATAATTAAAATGCAAAAATTAGTACAAATTCAACCTACACAGATACATGCACACACAAACACATACACACTCATATGTGCGCGTGAGTGCGCGCGTGTGTGTGTGTGTGTGTGTGTGTGTGTGTGTGTGTGTGGAGGGAGAGATAGACAGTGAGAGAGAGAGAGAGAGAAAGAAAGACAAATAGCTAAGAAGAGTTACGCATACTCAAGTTAGTCTGGCTTTAATGAACCCGAAATCAACTTGTCTAAAATTTCAGCATCCACCGAATTTATCGGTGCGGACATTTTTAGATCAGTCATTTTTTTTTCTTTTTTCAATTTTTACTTTTTCATATTCATTCTTGTTCAGTTTTTGGTTCTCTTCTAAATCACTGCCACGTGGGAGGTTGTAAGTCTTGCGTTAGGTTTGTTCGTTTTGTTGTGTTTTAACAAAGATAGTCACTATCACGTTCTAACAAAGATATTCACTATCACGTTTTTATCTTCGGCGTTCTTTTATCGCTTTATTACGTTTCTCACTTTGCAAAATATATACGTTGTACACTTGAATATATTGCAGAGCACTGGGTGGCACATCAGAGCACGGAGGTCGGTCGTTTTCACCATACAAGTCTGTTTAAATGTAGAGCATGATTTAATAGTGATAAATTAAATCTTACAAGGAACGTTCACGTATTACAGTGTGTAATACTAAAGTGTACAAATTTATCAGTACTTCTTTATGATTAGTCACAATTGAAAATCGAATTTTAAGTAAAAACGTTTCCGATGGATTTACGTGTCATGCTGAAATAAGTATCCAAACCACAGATTACATATCCGGTACTTCGGTTTTTAATGGCGAATAGGCATAATCACGTTTGACACGCCGCTTCCCGTCAGATCACCGAGGTTAAGCAACGATGAGCCTGGCCAGTATCATCTGGGTGACTATTAGGGACTTCCTGGTGCCGTATGTGCTCTCCGCTTATCTCGGCATTGTTTCCAGTTGTCGTGGACTTCTCCTTGCTACTGGACTCAAGCAGTGCCGATTCAGGAGATGTGTGGTTGGAAATTGCGCAACTCTTGCTACATAATTACATGCGCAGCTGTCCCTACACGGGGGTGTACTTTGTCTTTCGAGACTGAATGGAGGTATTGAGAGGCGGATCGAGAAAATACGGTAGACTGATATTTATTTTTAATAAAAGTCCTAGGCGGATTTCTTAATTATTTTTTTCTAATTTTTGGTGAAGATATATAGCACATAATTACACGAAAATTATTTTAAATGAAATACTATATTCACTAATGGTAACGAGGCAACAAATGACGCGTTTACTAATACAGGTTGTACACTTGGTCTGTCTGCTCAAACCAAGTATGCCATTAAGGTTTAGTTAATGTTTAATTTAAATGTATAGATTAACTTGTTCGTCAATCGAGTGTAGAATGCAGTTTGACCCATTTGCGATCACTAAAGTATCCAATGTATCCAATTAAAGTCAATTTGTTCATACAGAGTATAATATGGCACACAGTGACTGAATTAAATGCACATAGGGTTCAATGTAAATGTACACGTCTACCCGTTCAAAACCTGCAGTGTACGCAATGATCCATTTACCTATAGAAGTTGATCCGTTTAAATATAGGGGATTACTTATTTAAATACTCAGTGGTCAACTGAAATGCACTGGTTAACCCGTTCAAATGGGTGTCGAGAATAACCCGTTAACTGTACTTGCAGGAGCTTACTTGTTCCAGAGATACATGTAGGTGTAGAAGTTAAACCGCTCAAGTGATATATGTAGGTGTCGAGATAAAGCACTTCAAGTGATACATGTAAGGTTTAAAGCTTAACGCGTCCAAGTCCTACGTAAAGGTGTAGAGGTTAACCCGTTCAAGGTGCATGTGTAGGTGTAGATGTTGTAATGTACCCATTACAAACACAGGAATGCAATGAATAAAAATACGGGTCTACATTTTTCTCTTTTTTAACACATAGCGTTTATTATCTTTTTTTCTTTCTTTTTAAACACGTCTGGTAATCGTTTCTCTTTCCTCCGACCGCACGCTAACCACAGCCAGCCCAGTCTCCCCTTCACTTTAAACGTAAATCTCCTACGGCGTTTACTTGTTTCTCCCCAACCACGTGGTGTTCTTTTTTTTACCTTTCTTCAGATGCAAGCCCAAGCAAACTTGCCAGTTTGATTACGCGTTCAAACGCTCGTCCTGCTGCTAATAGAATCGCTTGCATTTATTCGTCTGATATTTTCATTGGCTTATATTTTCATTGACTGATATTTTCATTCGCTGATATTTTCATTCGCTGATATTTTCATGTTACAATGTCTAGATATTAAACTGTTCAATGTATGTAGGTGTAGATGTTTACCGATTCAAGTGATACACGTATGTGTACAGTTTAACCTCTTTAAGTGACCCATGTGTATATAGCGGTTAGCTTTTCCAAGTGATATAAATAGGTGCAAAGATAACCACATTAATGTGGCTGTAGATTTACACCCTATTAACGGGATAGATATAGTTGAAGAACTTAACCCGCTCAAGCGTTATATGTATGCAGTAGGTAAACCTTTCAAGGCATACCTGTCATATGGAGAATAATACAGAATACTGCCTCACACCAATTGACTCAAGTAATTCTGATTATTTCATAGTGCTGATAATTCGTGACACATAACCTTGTTTGATTAAGTAGGGCGTTTAGTCAACACCTAGCTCAATTCTGTTAGACATCGGTTAGCTTTTGTTGTGAATGAACACTTTAAGTATTCTTTTACAGTAAATACTACACATATTCTTACGTAGCTTCGATAATGTGTTCTTAAAACTTGAACATATGTCTATATATATCATTTATATCATAGTTAAACATATGTCTATATATATCATTTATATCATAGTTGAACATAGGTCTATATATATCATTTATATCATAGTTGAACACATGTCTATATATATCATTTATATCATAGTTGAACATATGTCTATATATATCATTTATATCATAATTGAACATATGTCTATATATATCATTTATATCATAATTGAACATATGTCTATATATATCATTTATATCATAATTGAACCTATGTCTATATATATCATTTATATCATAATTGAACACATGTCTATATATATCATTTATATCATAATTGAACACATGTCTATATATATCATTTATATCATAATTGAACATATGTCTATATATATCATTTATATCATAGTTGAACACATGTCTATATATATCATTTATATCATAATTGAACCTATGTCTATATATATCATTTATATCATAATTGAATATATGTCTATATATATCATTTATATCATAATTGAACATATGTCTATATATATCATTTATATCATAATTGAACACATGTCTATATATATCATTTATATCATAGTTGAACATATGTCTATATATATATCATTTATATCATAGTTGAACACATGTCTATATATATCATTTATATCATAGTTGAACATATGTCTATATATACCATTTATATCATAGTTAAACATATGTCTATATATACCATTTATATCATAGTTAAACACATGTCTATATATATCATTTATATCATAGTTGAATATATGTCTATATATATCATTTATATCATAGTTGAACACATGTCTATATATATCATTTATATCATAATTGAACATATGTCTATATATATCATTTATATCATAGTTGAACACATGTCTATATATATCATTTATATCATAATTGAACATATGTCTATATATATCATTTATATCATAGTTAAACACATGTCTATATATATCATTTATATCATAGTTGAATATATGTCTATATATATCATTTATATCATAGTTGAACACATGTCTATATATATCATTTATATCATAATTGAACATATGTCTATATATATCATTTATATCATAATTGAACATATGTCTATATATATCATTTATATCATAGTTGAACACATGTCTATATATATCATTTATATCATAGTTGAACATATGTCTATATATATATCATTTATATCATAGTTGAACACATGTCTATATATATCATTTATATCATAGTTGAACATATGTCTATATATATCATTTATATCATAATTGAACATATGTCTATATATATATCATTTATATCATAGTTGAACACATGTCTATATATATCATTTATATCATAGTTGAACATATGTCTATATATATATCATTTATATCATAGTTGAACACATGTCTATATATATCATTTATATCATAATTGAACATATGTCTATATATATCATTTATATCATAATTGAACATATGTCTATATATATCATTTATATCATAGTTGAACACATGTCTATATATATCATTTATATCATAGTTGAACATATGTCTATATATATCATTTATATCATAGTTGAACACATGTCTATATATATCATTTATATCATAATTGAACATATGTCTATATATATCATTTATATCATAATTGAACATATGTCTATATATATCATTTATATCATAATTGAACACATGTCTATATATATCATTTATATCATAATTGAACATATGTCTATATATATCATTTATATCATAGTTGAACATATGTCTATATATATCATTTATATCATAGTTGAACATATGTCTATATATACCATTTATATCATAGTTAAACATATGTCTATATATACCATTTATATCATAGTTAAACACATGTCTATATATATCATTTATATCATAATTGAACACATGTCTATATATATCATTTATATCATAATTGAACATATGTCTATATATATCATTTATATCATAGTTGAACACATGTCTATATATATCATTTATATCATAATTGAACATATGTCTATATATATCATTTATATCATAGTTGAACATATGTCTATATATATATCATTTATATCATAATTGAACATATGTCTATATATATCATTTATATCATAATTGAATATATGTCTATATATATCATTTATATCATAATTGAATATATGTCTATATATATCATTTATATCATAGTTGAACATATGTCTATATATATCATTTATATCATAATTGAATATATGTCTATATATATCATTTATATCATAGTTGAACATATGTCTATATATATCATTTATATCATAGTTGAATATATGTCTATATATATCATTTATATCATAGTTGAACATATGTCTATATATATCATTTATATCATAGTTGAACATATGTCTTTATATATCATTTATATCATAATTGAACATATGTCTATATATATATCATTTATATCATAATTGAACATATGTCTATATATATCATTTATATCATAGTTGAACATATGTCTATATATATCATTTATATCATAATTGAACATATGTCTATATATATATCATTTATATCATAATTGAACCTATGTCTATATATATATCATTTATATCATAATTGAACCTATGTCTATATATATATCATTTATATCATAGTTGAACACATGTCTATATATATCATTTATATCATAATTGAACATATGTCTATATATATCATTTATATCATAGTTGAACACATGTCTATATATATCATTTATATCATAATTGAACATATGTCTATATATATATCATTTATATCATAGTTGAACACATGTCTATATATATCATTTATATCATAATTGAACATATGTCTATATATATCATTTATATCATAATTGAATATATGTCTATATATATCATTTATATCATAGTTGAACATATGTCTATATATATCATTTATATCATAATTGAACACATGTCTATATATATCATTTATATCATAATTGAACATATGTCTATATATATCATTTATATCATAGTTGAACACATGTCTATATATATCATTTATATCATAGTTGAACATATGTCTATATATATCATTTATATCATAGTTGAACACATGTCTATATATATCATTTATATCATAATTGAACATATGTCTATATATATCATTTATATCATAATTGAACATATGTCTATATATATATCATTTATATCATAGTTGAACACATGTCTATATATATCATTTATATCATAATTGAACATATGTCTATATATATCATTTATATCATAGTTGAACACATGTCTATATATATCATTTATATCATAATTGAACATATGTCTATATATATCATTTATATCATAATTGAACATATGTCTATATATATCATTTATATCATAATTGAATATATGTCTATATATATCATTTATATCATAGTTGAACATATGTCTATATATATCATTTATATCATAGTTGAACACATGTCTATATATATCATTTATATCATAATTGAACATATGTCTATATATATCATTTATATCATAATTGAACATATGTCTATATATATCATTTATATCATAATTGAACATATGTCTATATATATCATTTATATCATAATTGAACACATGTCTATATATATCATTTATATCATAGTTGAACATATGTCTATATATATCATTTATATCATAATTGAATATATGTCTATATATATCATTTATATCATAGTTGAACATATGTCTATATATATCATTTATATCATAGTTGAACACATGTCTATATATATCATTTATATCATAATTGAACATATGTCTATATATATCATTTATATCATAATTGAACATATGTCTATATATATCATTTATATCATAGTTGAACATATGTCTATATATATCATTTATATCATAATTGAACATATGTCTATATATATCATTTATATCATAATTGAACATATGTCTATATATATATCATTTATATCATAATTGAACCTATGTCTATATATATATCATTTATATCATAATTGAACATATGTCTATATATATCATTTATATCATAGTTGAACATATGTCTATATATATCATTTATATCATAATTGAACATATGTCTATATATATCATTTATATCATAATTGAACATATGTCTATATATATATCATTTATATCATAGTTGAACACATGTCTATATATATCATTTATATCATAATTGAACATATGTCTATATATATCATTTATATCATAATTGAACATATGTCTATATATATCATTTATATCATAATTGAACATATGTCTATATATATCATTTATATCATAATTGAACATATGTCTATATATATCATTTATATCATAATTGAACATATGTCTATATATATCATTTATATCATAATTGAACATATGTCTATATATATCATTTATATCATAATTGAATATATGTCTATATATATATCATTTATATCATAGTTGAACACATGTCTATATATATATCATTTATATCATAATTGAACACATGTCTATATATATATCATTTATATCATAATTGAACATATGTCTATATATATCATTTATATCATAATTGAACATATGTCTATATATATCATTTATATCATAATTGAACATATGTCTATATATATCATTTATATCATAGTTGAACATATGTCTATATATATATCATTTATATCATAGTTGAACACATGTCTATATATATCATTTATATCATAATTGAACATATGTCTATATATATCATTTATATCATAATTGAACATATGTCTATATATATCATTTATATCATAATTGAACATATGTCTATATATATCATTTATATCATAATTGAACATATGTCTATATATATCATTTATATCATAATTGAACATATGTCTATATATATCATTTATATCATAATTGAACATATGTCTATATATATCATTTATATCATAATTGAACATATGTCTATATATATCATTTATATCATAATTGAACATATGTCTATATATATCATTTATATCATAATTGAACATATGTCTATATATATCATTTATATCATAATTGAATATATGTCTATATATATATCATTTATATCATAGTTGAACACATGTCTATATATATATCATTTATATCATAATTGAACACATGTCTATATATATATCATTTATATCATAATTGAACATATGTCTATATATATCATTTATATCATAGTTGAACACATGTCTATATATATATCATTTATATCATAATTGAACACATGTCTATATATATATCATTTATATCATAATTGAACACATGTCTATATATATATCATTTATATCATAATTGAACATATGTCTATATATATATCATTTATATCATAATTGAACATATGTCTATATATATATCATTTATATCATAATTGAACACATGTCTATATATATATCATTTATATCATAATTGAACATATGTCTATATATATATCATTTATATCATAATTGAACATATGTCTTTATATATCATTTATATCATAGTTGAACATATGTCTATATATATCATTTATATCATAATTTAACATATGTCTATATATATCATTTATATCATAGTTGAACATATGTCTATATATATCATTTATATCATAGTTGAACATATGTCTTTATATATCATTTATATCATAGTTGAACATATGTCTATATATATCATTTATATCATAGTTGAACATATGTCTTTATATATCATTTATATCATAGTTGAACATATGTCTATATATATCATTTATATCATAGTTGAACATATGTCTATATATACCATTTAAACACTACTGTGTTTGAATATATGATTAAGTGTTAGTTTTACTCATTTCGATTTGCTTTAAAGTCTCACCGCTCATTCATTTTGTGACCAAATTTCAAACAATTTTTACAGTTCATAGATAATATTCTCAGCTACATTTTGGCCTCTCATCAGGCAGCAGATATAAAGTTTATCCGCTATTCATCCTAGCTGGTTCTCAAATGGAAAAAGAGTAAAAATATTTTATTTCAAAATAAAATATTCAATCGTTAACTTTAAGTAGGAGGGGTGATATTAAAGTGACATTTAAGCCTTAGAAAAAGAAGGAAAGGGGGAGTGATAGATAAAAAAAAGAAGGAAGTGACAGTCAAAAAGAAAAGGAAAAGGGAGAAAGGAAAAGAAAAGTAAAAGCAAAAGAAAGGAAACTCGTTTTCCTTCTTCGACGCGTCATGTTAAACGCATCTTTACTTGACATATTGCTTCACTCCTTCCCATCCATTATAGTAATGTAATGTAAATACACTGACCTCTATTATGTCTTCTCCTTGTCATTATATCCTTTTTTCTTCATTTTTCTTTTCTTTTCCTGTCTCCCTTCTCCTTTTCCTTTTGAATATCACTTCCTTCCTCTTCTTTAAAGCTGTCACTCTTAAAATTGCATTTTATATCACCCCTCCTACTTCAAGACTGCGATTTAATTTTCTTTTTAATAAAACTACATTTTTTTCATTTGAGAACCAGCTATGATGATTAGCGGATAAACTTTATTTCTGTTGCCTGACGAGGAGCCTTTGGTTTTTTAATAAACCAATCATTCCGAAACATTACCATGTTCAGTGTAGCGACTAGGTAATATTTGTCTATATAAATAACAATAATATACTCTGCTCTTTATATTGAGCACTCCTAATAATTTCGTTTTAATTCAAGAGTTATATCTTTTGAATACCTTTAACTTTATATATATATATATATATATATATATATATATATATATATAGAGAGAGAGAGAGAGAGAGAGAGAGGGGGGGGGAGAGACAGACAGAGAGAGAAAGAGAGAGAGAGAATATGAAAAACAAAAAGACAATATATAAAAATATACTATATTTATTCTTTTATTCAATGTGGATGTTACCTCAATTAGAGGTGTAGGATAAGTAAAACTCTTTTACCATATTATTTCGAAGCATAATGCTTCTCACCAGATTAAAGATGCGACAATATTGAATGAACGAATAGTTATATGCATAAGTATATATATTTTTATATTGCCGGTTTTTTTTTTCATTTCTTCATATTCTATATAAGCTCCAAAGCATTTTGTTGGGCTTTTCATTATCCCGATTTGTCTCCCCTAAAAGAATCAATCTATTCCTTTAACTTCCCATATTATAAGTATGATAATTTTGTTACTATATTTTACCCTTTTTCTTTCTGTCTGAGTTTTATTTTTCCTTCCAACTCATAGCATACAGTGCGATTCATTCCTCCAAAAAACAGTTGAACAGCATATAATTCAAGAGAATGTTAAAGGTTTAAGATTTAAGGTGAAGAAAGCTGGCTAAAGGGCTTGAGGCGAACTCGTTAATAAGGGTCAACATGTTTAGCAGAAAAAGTTAATTATTGTTGACAGGTTCAGATTAAGCACTATTAATCAATGGATATTCAGGGTAGGCAGGTGTAAAGTGCTCGTTAGGCAGGGAACAACCAGTTTTCTTTATGTGATATTTCAAGGAGAATTTTATATTCTTGCGTCATAAAATATTTATATATGCATATATATATATATGTGTGTGTGTGTGTGTGTGTGTGTGTGTGTGTGCGTGTGTGAATTAAATTTAGCTGGCGCCATAGGATGTTTTCCTCCTGCGATCGGATAAATTTATGGAGGAAATTAATCATCTGATGTAATTTTTTGTAAGTGATGTTAATTACTTTTTTAAAAATTATCTTCTCTGTCCTTGAATCATCATGTTTTTTATTCTTTTATTTTTACAAAAAAAAATCACCATATCAAGGTCCGGATGACACTCAAGGATAACACTTAATGAGTGTACCGTGGTCAAAGGGAACAGTCGTAGTAATCGTTAGTAGCAAAAATTTGGTAAATTGGATTACTTAAGTGGATGGCTCATCAAGAATTTGTTCATGTTGGACTTGAAGACTATGTTGTAGTCAGTTGGAAAGCAGGAAAACGGAACAGGGTTCCACAGGCGCGCAGTTCTAAGAAAAAAGCTTTTTTCACGGAATCTACGTTTAGGTTTAGGCACAGATAAAGAGTGGGGGAAATTATTTTTAGTTGTTTCAGCTAGACAATATTTCTTGTGAAAGTTAGGATAGGGAGCTTTGATTGGCGCTCAGACGAGCACTAGCAATGAAAATAACGACAAAGCATGCAAGCGCTTGCAATGTTCTTCTGTAGGAAAAAGTTTGCAGGGAAAAGAAAAAGGCATCCCCCATTGCGCTACAATGTTTATTTTAAACTCTGTTCAGACATGATATATATGTATAGTGATTTAAAATTTTTAGTGTTTTTTGAAGCATGAAAAGGGTTTTACTTTCACAAAAAAGTATCGATACTTTTGTTGTGACTAAGAGCGGAGGTCCGCTTGAAATATAACAAAAATAATAAAAATATTAAATACAACAAGTAACATCGTTCTTATGCTGCAAAAAAGCCTCATAACCTTTAAATCACTATTCTAGAAGCATACGGCATACGTGGACTTTTAACATTACATATATATATGTATGCATATATACATACATATATATATATATATATATATATATATATATATATATATATAAATGACTTGTCTAGAATAAGACGAGAAGACGAGAGGTCTTTTGTCGCCAGACGATGTCTTTTAAGAATTAAGCAGTAAATTACTTATAGCGACTTATGGCAATTTTGTTTACCTAAGTTGAATAAAAATATATCCTGCTCTGTTCAATAGTGCTCTATTAAAGAGAGCAGGATATTTATCAACAACCTCATTGAAATCCAATAGTTTTTACTTTTTGATATCTTTAAGCTTGAACACACACACACACACACATATACATATATATATATATATATATATATATATATATATATATATATATATAAAATTTATGAAGTCATTTTATTATATACTAGTCTGGGTGCCCGGCATTGCCCGGGTGCTTGGAGGTGTGTGTTGAGCAAAAAAAAAAGTGGTAGTAAGCAGGCAGGCTCAAAACCGTACCGCGAAGGAGGAAAAGAATGTAGAAGAAAACGTGACGGCTTTGCTGTTGCGTCCATCGCCAAACCAAAAGTGACGACGCCTTCAATTAATGATAGTCAATCGAAAAGAGGGGATGACTTTCGAAAATATTGACGAAAAATCGACCCCCTCCTTGTAAAAAAGTGCCCAGTTGAGGGTGAGGGAATAAATGTTTTTTGGCCAATTCTTTGATAGCTGTCGTCCGAATGGTCGAATTTTAAAACGATATCTCTCTCGTGAAAATCCGTCGCTTCTGTCGAAAGTTTAAGGCATACATACATACATACATACATACATACATACATACATACATACATTTAAGAAGGCAGGGGAAATTTATATCATAGACTAGTCGGCGTACCCGGGTGTTTGGAGGTGTGAGTTGAGCAAAAAAAAAAAAATTATTGTAGGCAGGTAGGTTCGAACTTGTACCGCGAAGGAGAAAAACAGCGTAAAAAAGTGACATTTTTGTTGTTGCTTCTATCACCAAACCGGAAGTGACGAAGTTTTAAATTAAGACAAGAAAATTAAGATAAGATAAGAAAAGAGAGGATGACTTTCGAATATATCGGCGAAAAAAGTGACCTCTCCCTGTGGAAAAGTGCTCAGTTGAGGGTGAAGGAATTAATGTTTTTAGCCAATTTTTGGATATTTGTCGTCCGACGGGTGGGGTTTCAAAACGATATCGATCTCGTGAAAATCTGCTTCCAGTGTCGAAAGTTTTAGGTAGGCATACATACATACATACATTTAAACAGACAGGTAAGATTTATATTATCGATTAGCCTGGGTGCCCGGCGTTGCCCGGGTGTTTGTAGGTGTGTGTTGAGCAAAAAAAAAGGTTGTAGTAAGCAGACAGCCAGGCAGGCAGGCAGGTAGTGAGGCGAAGATGGAAGAGAAAGTGGAGGGGTGTATATAAGGGTGTTGGTTGAGCAAAAGAAAGTGCTAGTTAGCAGGCAGAAAGTTTTTTTCGACACATATAAACATACATACAAACATACATGCATACATTTAAACAGACCGGTGAGATTTATATTATAGATTAAAATTCCGTAATTTTTTTTTCATACAAATCGTAATAAAAATACGCGATTGTTTCGAAGCTAAACTGTATATATATGAAATGCGTTAAAACATCAATCTACACAAGCACACAAAATATAATGGCATGTAAAACACATAAATTTTTATATTTTTACGCACACGCTCTTTCTTTTACTTACTTGGCTATTTTGTTAAAATCTAGCTATAGTTATCAATTTGGCCTTTTTGGCTCCTTTTTTCTGAAAGATTTACCTACAAATATTTAGTAGAGTAGAGCAACCCAATTAAGGTCAGCTATCGGACACATTTACCCTTTAGAACCTTTAAAACACACATAACTTTTTTAAAAAAAGAATTGGTGGATCTAAACAATGCTGTCTTACCATTTACTTTTTATTTCACTTATTCGTATTTTTTTCAGGCGATTAACAGCCCTAACAGGCTTAAATTTGGAGTTATAACGTTTTACTACAGTGAACTTTACTCTCTTGGCCTCTGTCTTTAGGGTAAAGATCACACCAATGTGAAGTCGATTCTACTCTATCGCTCATAAACGTGGAGAGTGACCAAGACCAACACCCACAAACTCCAGAAATTCACCAACAGATGTCTCAGAAACATCATAAACATAAGATGGCCAGAGACTCCATCTCCAATGAACAACTATGGGACAAAACCAACCAAACCCCAATGGTGATAGAGATCAAAAACCGAAAATGGAACTGGATTGGCCACATCTTGCGGAAGCTTGCATCCAGCATCACCAGGCCGTAAAAAAGCAACGGAACGGATTTTAAGGGAGGACTCCGGCTGTCCTCTTGGGAGTGCCTTTCGGGTTAAAATGGCTTAAATTGACGTTTTTGTGCTTATTAAAAAAAAAATGATGTCTTAGATTTTTATAAAACTGAAAAGTTGTAACTAACTGATTTCTATATAATTTTACTTGTCTATACTTCGCGATAACTCTTGGGTGTGCCCCAGGGCTCTTTTAGGGCTAATAAAAACACTCCATTTTTGGGACAATTTTACCATATTTGGTTGCCTGAAGCAGACATGGAAAAGAAGCATTAAGGCTGAGACCAGGGCTGCCGGAATGACATGGGCCGAACAAAAAGACCGGGTTCCCAAGGAATCAAGAGCCCTAAACTAAAACTACAGTGAACCCCCACTTGTTGGCCACCCCCGTTGTTAATGCTGCATTTACATTTTTCCTTTTCAATGTTTCGAAGATTTCTACGGCGCTGATCATAGATTACACGCTTGCATTTCACATTAACAAAATACCTTAGAGGATTGTATGCACTTACCAACATGAAAGGGAAACGTTTAAAAGCTAGGGGGCCAGTATTAACAACTAAGTGTATGTTCCATTTATTAGAACGTTATCGCTAAAAAGTGATCACCGACGCCAAAAATGTTATCTTTTAAATAAAACATATTTCTTTTAAAAAAAAATTGTTCTATGATTTATTTTAGTTTAAGGTTTTCCACCGCCCAAAACCACACTGCACGAAACAAAATAATAATAATTATTTTGCTGTCCTAGCTGACCAAAAGGTGTGTATGAAAGAAAAGAAGAAATGGAACAAATACACAGAGCTTGCCAGAGAGGTAAAAAGCATTTGGGTGATGAAGAAAATCAAAATAATACCTATAATAGTAGGAGCACAAGGAACAATTCCGAAAAACTTTGAAAAAAATGGAAGAAATTGGACTCAGAGGAATGGCTGCAAAGATACAACGACTAATGATAATGAAAACAGCTGAAATATTAAGGAAAACCTTTGAGATGAATACACATGAACCACATACGTGAGCCAGGAAAACACGAAGAAGTGTTACAGGGAACGAAGAACACTGAAGCTGCATATCTACAAGTTCTACATCCCCATCACCCATCTCTCTCCTATTGTCCCATTACCGCCCACCCAAAAGGGTGATACAAAATAGCCGAGAAGGGTCAGGGAGGATGGAAAGACCGAGAAGAGAGCGCTGACCAGACATGCGCTGGACAAGCACGAAGAGATCTGGGACCTAAGGGAGGCTTAGTGCCACTCAAATTCCATGTAGATCAATGGCCGCGTTCAGTGAGAAATCAATAGTGAGAGCTTGTTTCGATGACGCAAATTTATTTGCAAATGCTATCGGAGGAGGTTGGGAGTGCTGGATGTCTGGGGAGACCTGCTGTCACAGCTTTCAGGGAATACCACAGGTTCTCAATCGGAGATCTTTGATGACCTGTGTGAAACTGTGGGCCAATAATAATAATAAACAAAAGCAAAGTTACATGAATGACAAAATTGTAATAATCAATTTTTAAACAAGAAATGACATATAAGAACATCCCTTACTCCCTAGATCTTCAAAGAAATATTAAAGAATATTGTGTTTCGATAAATTTTAAAACGAAAATGTATTTGAAGATCAATATATAGGTAAGATCAACAGTATTTATCCAAATAATGTTTGGTTAGATTGATAGAACAAAATATTACAGAGTGCTCAATTATATAAAAGCCGTTCTGCTTATTAATGAAAAATAAAACCATAATATTCATGAATCGTGTAACAGGAGTGCAAGTCTCAAAACAAGATGCTAGCGTCATTTCGAGTAATTAATATTATGCAGTTATTGTTTGGCAAATACTCGTACACGAGTAGATTTATTTGTATCTGTGTGAAATTATTTAAAACTTTGCCCTATTTAAGGAATATATGGTGATCTTTAAACATTTTTTCATGTTTTCCATACATAATAATATGACAATAGTATATTCTTTTCATTGTTTTGACTCTCGAGTATATATACGACAAAACACAATCAACCGAGAACCACATTACTCTACATAAAAACATCAATGGATATATGCCTGAGAATCAAAACAAGGAAATGAATATGTTGTTGTCATAGCCCTTATAATAACCCAGGCAACTCGATAGGTATTAGCTCGACATCCTGAATAATTTCCTCTAGCATAATAGTCTGATCAGTTATTAAAGAATATAGTAAAATTATAATCCTATGAAGTCATGCAACCCAAGAAGAATTAACTTAAAATCCTAAATTACCTTATTTTAACACAACAAAGTCATCGATTATTTAAGAGAATATTAAAATCATGTGTGTACATAATAAGCCATGCAACCCAAGAAGAATTACCTCCCTTTAACCCAACTTTATAATCAATTATATTTTTAGAAAAAGTAGAAAATTAGAATCCTTTCCATGCATGCAAATTTACATTTATGTTACCTCCTCTTTTAACCTTTACCTCTCGTTTTTTTTTTCCTTTTCTTTTTTTTAGATATTTTTTTCTCTTAATTATTTACATCATTCTATTCCTTTCTCTTTCTCTAATCATTCGGTCTTTATTCTTGCTATGCACCATAACTTCCAACATATAAAAATCCATACACAACCGCTGGAGAAACGATTTTAACAACTAACTGAGACGTACTTGACCACGCCTAGCAAGGGACAAAAAAAGTTGAAGGAAACCAGAGCAGTTCCTCCTCCAGGTGTGACCTAAAACCATGATGATGATGATGATGATGATGATGATGATGATGATGATGATGATTATATATATTCTTGTATTTTTCTTTAATTTATTTTTCGTTTTATTTTCCAAACTTGTTTTATGTGTCGTATTTGTTTTGGAACTTTGTTAACCGACATCAAAAGGCACCTTTTCATGCTTCTCAACAACTTGTACATTGAGAGGTAGACGAAAAAACTGCCGACCCTTGCAATCACGAGATATTCCTGGGGATATTA
Organism: Euprymna scolopes; assembly: GCF_053919585.1. NCBI lineage: Eukaryota > Metazoa > Mollusca > Cephalopoda > Sepiida > Sepiolidae > Euprymna > Euprymna scolopes. The sequence goes on from NC_136505.1 coordinate 86,135,315, forward strand.
GACGTTTGGAATGACAGGTTTCCTATTGCTTAGCCTGAGTTAGCTGACGAAAGGGGTCTTTTTTTGCCCTCACTCTAGTTTAACCGGTTAAGCTTGTTTGCCGACAAAAGATAAAAGGGCAACACATATACAAACACATAGCCCCCCCCACACACACACATACACACATACACGCACACACACTTACATATTTATATATTTATATTTATATATATACAGATATATATATATATATATATATATATATATATATATATATATCAGTCACATGAGAATTAACTTTCAAAGCGGATAAAATCGCAAATTATAATTTTGATTCTGTCACGTATGTAAGGTTATTATAAATTTCTAAAGAAATAAATTTATAGATGTACATTTTCGCATCACAAACTTAATCACAAATCACAAGTTTTGCTGATCAGATGATTTTATATGTACATGAAAGGTAATAACGTATGTATAACCATTAGATATCAGATATTAGTAGCACTAGTATTATAGAGATGATGGAATGAAAAACGTGTACATTGTGTTTACTTTCAGCAACCATGTCACTCGCTTCCTCCTATTTTGTCCGTTGCTTCTTACATTCTATGAGCAAGATTTCTGGCAAAGAGTGGGGGTTTCTCTTTCTATGACGATTGTTGTTTTGAGTTTGTGATGTACAGAGATTTCCAATCCTCTCATGGTATTCATCATCATTTAGTCTATTCACCTGATAATCTCCTAACTTGGAATGTTATAGCATTTATAAGTGGTAACTCATCAGTAAATCAATGAATAGATAATAATAATAATAATAATAATAATAATAATAATAATAATAATAATAATAATCACTCGTGACAGAAAATTCTTTTAAAGAAACCAACGAAATATGAGTTTATGTCTTTTTTAAAAAACAAAAAAAGTTAAATGTTAATTCGAATTCATTTCAGAAAGCAGTCTTTGCTTAGATATAAACGTGTAATTCTGTTTGTCAATTCAAATTTAATGAAAATCCCCTAAAAATGAATGCAAAAATATCCAGACGGGCGAATTATCTAGTTAAATGCTAGTTCGAATTTATAACAGACACCAGATTTTTTACCGATATTGACGTAGAAATTTGCCCCGTCTTTGAACGAGGGAATTAAATACTACCAAAAACTTCCCCTCCTCCTCTTGTCCCATACATTTCCGCCGGCTAAGCAGTATGGTGTAAAGTAGACCTTCAAACGCCCTCTTTCAGAGCATTACTTTCCACTTTTACCAAGTAGAATACTTAGTTATTTATTTATTTTTATTATTTTCTTATTTTTATTTTTATTTTTTCTCATGTCCCATATGCTGATTGAAGTGATAGTGCACGATAACTATTGTATACATGGGAGCTTTACACTATCCATGCATCAGAACCACAGGTAAAACAATTCTGGGCTCGGTGTTGCCACAAACACAAAAACATGAAAATGTCAATTACAAATAATCCAAACCATGGGACCCAGAAGAAAGATCTGGGTGTCATGATCGGCAGGTGCTCCTTCGGTAGCCAGCAAGGGAGATCTGGTCGTCATCCTGCGAATATTAGCCAACTTTCTAGTTTCAGAAACTCAAATGACATGGACGCTGAACAGGTAAGTATAACCTCTAATATCAGGGAACAAAATGATAACGAACAAACATAGCACAGCCATGATAACCATACAAAGGAAGAAAAAGAAGAAAGAAATGAACAACAAAAGAGAATAGACTCGTAATGGAATGCTATTATAGACATCATCCTAAATATAGATATGGAGGTTATCGGAAACGAATGAAAGAACTATGGGACCTATCCAGTGACTACACTACGACAGAACAAAGAATTGCGGACCAAGCAAGACTGATACTCAAGAAAGGCTGGCTCTCTAAAGTAGAACTAACAGAAATTCAGCGAAAAATAAATGATGTAACTAAACAAGAAGCACCCCCTCAACGAAACCGCACGTAGAGAAGCCTCACAAGTTTAATCCATACAAGTAAAAACACCAAAGGTCGAGGACCAACAAAGAACGAAGTCTACAAACATGGAAACCGAGAACAATGAAACAGAACTAACAGAGAATGAAGCAAATGAAATAAATAAAATAATACAGCTGATGAACGAGGAAAAAACAAAGCTTCCATCGTTAAGGAACCAAGAGCAGAAGAAATTAAAAACAGAAACAGAGAAAATTAACAAGCTCCTCCTACACATTCCAACAAATACAATCACAGACTTAAACAACCTCATTTACGCATGCGCCAAAATGGTAAGTATGAAACTCAAATCAGAAAAAAAAAACGGGGACAAGCGGACCGACAAAACCTGGGTGGGAAATAAGACTAGAAACCCAAATACACAAACATGAAAAAGAAACCAAAATGATCACCAGGAAGAAAGCAATGTGGAGAAAACGGAATATTGGAAATGTAACTGACAGGGAGAGGCTAAACAAGAAACATGAAGAACTGGACCAAAAATAAAAGCAAAAGAAGCGAGATTGAGACGATATTGATATAAATCTGAACAATGCATAAAAACAGAACATTTGGAACTAATGAAAGCCAATTCTACCAAAGTGTGAACGGAAGAAAAACAAAAACAGCACAACCAAATCCGACAGAAACAAAACTCTACTTGAGTAAAATATGGAAAGAGCGATGAGATCACAATAGAAATGCCGAATAGCTGAAAGAAATGAAAAAAGAGTTACAACAAATCGAAGAAGGAACAGTGGATGAAATTAGCAAGGAAATCCTAAAGAAAACTATAGGAAAAATGGCAAACTGGAGAGCACCAGGGCACGACGGGATACATGCATACTAGTTCAAAAATTTTACAACCTTACACGAAAGGCTAGCCCAAAACCTGAGAAGATGTATACTGGAAGCCAGCGTACCAGACTGGATGACAAAAGGTAGAACCACACTGCTATAGAAGGACACGGAGAAAGGAACTATAGGCCAATCACGTGCTTACCAAATATGTGGGAGATACTGACAGCACAACTGAGGGAACAAATCTACCACTCCCTGAATAACCGTGGACTCATCCCCGAGGAGCAGAAAAGATGCCAAAAAGGAAAAAGAGGAACACATGACCTGTTATATATTGATCAAAAGATCTTAAAGGAGGTAAAAAGGAGGAGAAAGAATTTAGCCATGGCATGGATCGACTACAAAAAAGGGTACGACAGGATCCCCCAAGCATGGATAATAGAATGCTTAAAACTGTATAAAATATCAAGCAGGATCATCAATATGATTGAAAATGCAATGAGGACATGGAGACTAAAACTGACAGCTGATGGACAACACATAACAGAAATTAATATACAAAGAGGCATTTTCCAAGCAGATTCACTATCACAATTACTGTTCATCATAACCATGATGCCGCTGAACAATATACTGAAGAAAATACCAAACCGGATACAATTTCTCTAATACAAACAAAAAATGAACCACGTGATGTACACGGACAATCTGAAACTTTTTGTAAAGACCTAAAATGATCTAGAGACACTAATAAACACTACAAAGATCTTCAGCCAGGATATCCAAATGGAATTTGTCATAGAAAAAACCTTGAATGCGAAGACTAATACACATGAGCCTCATGGGCGGGCCAGACAAACTGCTGCAGAGGCAAAACAGGAAGAAGCGTTACATAGAGCCACGAACATTAAATCTATATATCTATAAATTCTCTATCCTCTTTCCCATCCTGTTCTATTGTCCTATCATTGCCTCCCTCCAAAAGAGTGATACCAAATAGCCGAGAAGGCTCAAGGAGGATGGAAAGACCGAGGAGAGAGCACTGACCAGACCACTACTGGAAAGTGCGAAAAGGACTAGGACCTTGGGAAGGGTTATTGCCACTCAAGTTCCAGTGGAGACCAATGACCGCTGCCAGTGAGAAACGAATGGCGGGTGGCTGTTGCGATGGCGCAAATTCAGTTGCTAATGTCATCGAAAGAGATGAAGAGTACTGGAAATCGTAGGAAACTTGTTTTCACTCAGCTTTCAGGAAACACCACATGTTGTTGTTTGATTTCCTGTGTGAAATCTTGTGAGCCAATAATAATAATAATAATAATAATAATAATAATAATAATAATAATAATAATAGATTCACAATATTACATGAAAAGCTAATTCAAAAACGGAAAAGATAATCCACGGAGCAGATGTGCCAGAATGGATGAGCCGAGGGAGAATCTCACTGGTGCAAAAGGTTGCAGAAAAAAGGGGTCATACCCACCAACTTAGCATATTTACCTACAATGAGGAAAATACTAACAGGACAACCTACGAACAAATTTATCATTCCTTTCATAATCGCGGACTAATCACCCGGGGAACAGAAAGATAAACAAAAAAAAGTAGCAAATGACCTACTATACATGGACTAAAAGATATTGGATGAGATAAAAAATAGAAAAAAAGTCACTTAGCCATGGCATGAATCGACAAGAAAGTGTGTAGCAGAATTCCACAAGCATGGATAATAGAATGCATGAGAATGTACAAAATACCAGGCAAGATTATCATTTTGATAGAAAATGCAATGAGATCATGGAGACTTTAACTGACGACTGATGGTCAATACGTAAGTGAAGTTAAAATAAAAAAAGTATCTATCACCATCAAAAAGACATGATCCTATCACCACTACTCTTTATCATAGCTATGATGCACCTTAATATACTGATGGTCAATACGTAAGTGAAGTTAAAATAAAAAAAAAGTATCTTTCAAGGTGACTCCTTATCACCACTACTCTTTATCATAGCTATGATGCACCTTAATATACTGATGGCCAATATGTAAGTGAAGTTAAAATAAAAAAAAAGTATCTTTCAAGGTGACTCCTTATCACCACTACTCTTTATCATAGCTATGATGCACCTTAATATACTGATGACCAATACGTAAGTGAAGTTAAAATAAAAAAAAAAGTATCTTTCAAGGTGACTCCTTATCACCACTACTCTTTATCATAGCTATGATGCACCTTAATATACTGAGAAGCTGGGCCTTTTCTACCGTGCTAGAAAATTACTTACGCCTGAAAGTATCCTGTACCTCTACCAGGTCACCATTCGTCCATGTATGGAGCATTGTTTTCACATTTGGGCTGGTGCACCTGCTACTCGCCTCTTGCTCTTGGTCAGGGTTCAAAAGAGAGTCGGCAACCTGATAGGTCCTGAACTGTCTGCCAAAGTTCAACCAATGTCCCATCGACGAAATGCTGCATCCCTCTGCCCGTTTTACAAATACTTTAATGGTGTATGCTCCGACGAACTACGAGCCCTCGACGTAAATACCCTCGACAAACTTGACAAGCAGCCAAGTTCCACCCTTACACAGTAGAGATCCCTAAATGTAAGAAGGCATTCTCCTCTAATAGTTTCTTCCCCAGAATTGCAAGACTCAAGAACTCCCTTCCGAGATCATGTTTTCCCAACTGTTCAAAAGTAATGTGAATAAACATCTTGCTGCTCAACTGTAGGTAAATAGTATTCTACAACTACTATCCCTGATTCATGCAACAACTGCCCCCGATAGTAGGTCCCTGCATCAAAGAGGCACTGCGGCTTTTTGGGGTCGAAAATGGAAAGAAAGTGCCAAACCACATACAAGTTTACTAATACACGTAAAAGAATAAAAAACCTGATGTACATGGATGACCTGAAACTGTTTGGAAAAAGAAACAAGAAGAAACAAAAAGACGTTAGTAAACACAATTAGAAATTTCAGTCAGGATATCCAACTGGAATTCGGTATAGAAAAGTCCGCGCTGCTAATCGTGAAAACTGGGAAAACTGGAAGCAACGGAAAGCATGTTACTACTCAATGAAACCGATATGAAGGGACTACACCAACATGATAGCTACAAGAAGTCATGGAAGTAGACACCATCAAAGCAACAGAAATGACAGAGAAAATTGGAAAAGGAATACCTTAAAAGAACAAGAAAACTCAACATTGACTGAAAGAGAACAACAATGACAAAAATAAAATTTTCTTTTTATGCACACACGAAATCGAAATAATTCGTTCACTGAAAATCCATTATATAAAGGAAAGTTCTGCTTGTGTATCCAACTAAAAGTTAGAAACTAGACAATATCGACCCACCATTGCCTGGGACAAAATATAGTTACATTTTTTAGGAGTTCAACAAGAACAAAATTAGTCAAGGAGGTTCGACATTTAAGGCGATTTTTTAAATGTTTTATGTAGTAATTTGTCAACAATTTTTTTCCAGTTGTCAGAGAAAACAAGAAAGGGGTTAACAGAAGGGGAATAAGAGAAGAGAGAGAGAAATAATATATATCTATATAATACTAAAAGTCTATGGGTCTTGTATGTTTGCAATCAGATTTCCGGTTTTCAACATCCGGTTGCGCATGCGTAAATAGCAACGTCTTCAATCCGTTATTCCAATTCCGGAATTTTTATATCGCTTTTAATACAAACAATTTCATTTAATTTGATCAAATAGTTATTTATATATACAAATAATACATAGATTCATAGATAATTATAATATATATTATAAAATCTATTTATCTATGAATCTATTAATAATATGAAATATTACCCTATACAATTTATGGAAAGAAAACACCTCTCACTTTCCCTCTAATAGATTTCAACACTCCTACTCCCTCTTTTTTCGTTACGTACGCGAGAAAAAGGGAGCGATGTAAAACTGGATAGAGTTATCCCCCTTAACTAATGCAGACCTTTTTACTAGAGGGCGTTATTACAAAAAAATTTCTTTTTCTTCTTCCCATGTTTTTTAAAGTCGTCTGCTTACATTTCCAAACGGAAAGCTGAATCGGTAAATGCACACATTTCTATTACATTAAATAGTGTTTTCCTTTACACAATGGGTACTGAATGTTTGCTTAAATTAAATGAAAAAAGTTACATTTTATTTTCATTTTCTATTTAAAAAGCCATTATTAACATGTGGAGAGTGTTTTTTTTATTATTCTGTACTTTCAACTAACAATTTCATTTAAAAGATGATATATCAAAATTTGAATTTAACTATAATAAGGATTATGATACCTGTTCAGTGCATAAGTATGACCAACCACTTATAATTCAGTGACTGTAATTTAAAAAAAAATAACAATTATAATAAATAGAACGACTCATAGAAATCTATCTATATTCTTTTTTCATTTTAATATACTTTCATAGAAATGCTTCTGTTATGTAAAAAAAAACTATTTTCTTTATGCCACAAGTGTCACGCTCATACATGAATTCCATAGCTAATATAACGTACTGACCCAACGGGTTACGGGTGGTCTAGTATATATATAAATTTGCACACACTTTCTAACTTCTTTATATAGCAGAAACATAATAAAAGGTTAAACACTAGTAACATACTCTGGACCGTTTATAGGTTGGACCAAAGAAGAGGCAACTTGTCTAGAAGATTAGGATACTTATGACTACGCACAATGAACTACACTCAAAGGATGATGCTGACCAACTCAATGTGAAAAGGAAAACTGGAAAAAGAGGGCAGGTTTGTATTGAAGACTGCGTAAATTACAAAAAAAAAGAACGAGAAAAATAAATAATGTAGAATACCAGAAAAAAATACCTACCGCAACAATAAACACTAAAAAGCAAAAAAGACAGAAAAAAGGAAGCAAAGGGTGATACGAGTAAAGATAATGGAAAGAAAAACAGCTACACTCTTATGTGACAAAAAATAGGACTAACGAAAATACTTGGACATGGCTATAAAAAGGAAATTTTTACAGAGTAACTGAATCCCTAATAAAAGCCGCACAGAATAATGTGATTAAAACTAACCGCATCAAAACAAGGATCGATAAGACACAAGGAAATAGTAAATACAGAGACGAAGCAATAAACCACATAATAAGCGAATGCATCAAACTAGCCCAAAAACAATATAAAAATAGACACGATCAAGTAGGGACAGCAGCACACTGAGAATTATGCAGACAAATACATCTTGAACATCAAGACAAATGATACAAACACAAACCAGCGTTAGTACTTGAAAATGAAAGTCATAAAGTCCTATAGGACGTAGACATACAACCGGATAAGCCCATCCAAGCAAGAAGATAGGATGTTATAATAGTTAACAAGAAGGAAAAGTCCTGCCAGATTGTAGATTTTGTCGTTCCGCTATAAAACAAAGTGGAGATCAAGGAGACGGAGACGCGAAGCAAATATGCGGAACTGGCCAGAAAACTGAAAGTGGTATAATATAGAAGATGAAGAAAGTTAAGATAACACCAATAATATTAGGAGCACTAGGAACAATACCAAAAAACTTAAAAAAGAAAAAAACGGAAAACTGGATCATAAGAATAGCTGAGAAGATACAACGAATAACGAATTGGGATATTAAGGAAAACCCTTGAATGCGGACGCAAATACACATGAGCCACCATATCCATATAAAGCTCTAAAACGGTCCTAATTATAGGACTTGAAACCGACGGTACCAATGACTGATCTCATCTAACAACTTTCTGTATGCAAAATACAAAATATAAATACGCTCTTATTTTTCGGATTTTCCTTTTAATTGAGCACTCTGTTGGATTTCTGTTTCCAAAAAACTAATCATATATATATATATATATATATATATATATATGTATATGTGTGTGTGCTAATTCTCATTTGATTCTCACTTAGCGAGATAATCTAAGAGACTTGTTAACGAAGCTTATATTTATAGGCAAAGAATCCTGGATCTAAAAACTGAAGAACGTGGCTTGTCGCTTGTCTTTGAAATAAATTGGTTTATAATCACTTCGGAAGTTACAGACAGATCTGGAACGTAGACCTCACATGTTGGAAGTATTTTCCACCTTAAACTATCAGTAATTGGAAAATGGCCTGAAGTGTTTAATTAAAAAGGCTCTTATGAAATGGTGTCTTGCTTTCTTGCCCCGAGAAAAATAATAAAACAAATAATAAAAAAAAAATCCATAATGATGGTGGGGGCGTTATCATACTAGAATCTTAAACAACTTTCGTAACAAATAGTATGGAAGCGCGGACCATCTGGTGCAAGTTTCTGGTCCCATGAAAGTGTATATAATAATCTAATATGGAAAGCATAGCTAGTCTGTTGCATGTGTGTGTGTGTTTTTTGTCAACGATAGTTTATTTTTCTTACAACGTAAATAATTAAATGTTTCAATAAAAATATATTTTTATATCGATTAAAATCATAATTCCGCTCGATTTTACCGATTATCATATGTAATCAGATCGATATTTTGTTTTAGAAAGAAAGAGTTGTTACATACCATAATATTATATATATATATATATATATATATATATATATATATATATATATATATATATATATATTGTCTTTGAATTTCTTTAAACCCCTTACAACTATAAAAAAAAAAAAAAAAAGTGTTCTTCGGTGAAAAATTATTTCGTCAGCAAGTTAATTAATTTCTTGCTTCGGGGAATAAACTTACTTACAAAAACTTACAGAAGTATCAATGTTTTTTAAGGTATCATCAGCTATTTACCAGAAAACACTGTTTTGTGGATTTAAAAACGAAACAGAATCATGGCTACCTAGTAGTATTGATCAAACACCACATCACTTAAAACACATGAAAAAAAAAAATTATACTGGATCTAGTTTATTTTCCTCCAGATGAATTAGGCTAATCAATTCATGTCATTTTAAAAGTTATTTCTTGCCAGTGTCTTCCGTACCTCCTTCTACTTCGGCTCCAAAAATTAATCTGGCTGTTATTAACAAACTACTGTTTTCTATATAATGTTTGGCTGAATCCATTATATTACTTAAACATCTTTTCATTGTCAGTATTATGTTTATATATTTACATTCTTATTAACTCGTACCAGCTCTTTAATTATTAGTTTTTAGGAATATATAAGAAATATATAAAAATATGTATAAAAAATGAAAAATGGTATCACGATATAATATCTTTTAATTAATCGTATATGCATTGTTTAGATTCATTATACATTTTTTAAATATATATAATGCATTATTCTGGATATTTTCTATTAATTTACTTTGGTCAATTTGATATGATTTAAAAGTATCAGGATACCGAGTAAATACTTTATTTAATTGTCTAAATAAAATTTTACCACCTCTTTTAATGATTCTTATTAATAAACTCGTTACTGGAGGGAGAGGGTATAAAATCTCTGAAATTTAGAGTAACACGAGATATGCTTAAAAACTCGAACATAATGCTACCGTCAAACATATACAATAGGGCACTTGCTATTCTTACGTGGCTTACGAACTATTATGAAGGGGAAGGAGTTTCTGTTATCGAACATTTTATAAATAAATATTGCATCTTTAATTTTTATATGGAAATCCAGGAATGTAGCGTGTGTTCCTCTTTGTTCACAATTTTATTCCAACTCCTTATAATTAATCTATTGTTTCTTTTAATTTCTTATTATCAATTATACATACAAGATCGTCTAGAAATCTCTTGCAACCGTGATCATTATGTCTTAGATATGTTATTTTTTATCAATGATGATATGTATATAAACTAGTTGGCCGCCCGGCATTTCCCGGTCGAAAAATATGCTTAATATGACATTTTGACTAATGCAGATTTCGTATTTATTATTATATTGTATTGGGCACAATTTATAATAATGATTTAAAAAATAAAAAAACTGACTCGTGCGCCACCACCGACAATCGAAACCAAAACGTTTAGGTTACGATTTACTGTTTCCTTGTACGTTAATGTCTCAGCTATGAAGACATGTTTGCCTCAAGACTTAAAAACATGAACCAATAGCTATTACGTAACGCATGTATATTCGCAATGCCGTCGTTCGACTTTCACCTGGCAAATTCCATTTTGTTACCAATTATCACACTTTTGCACTGATTTTCCCCGTTGAAAACCCAAATATGAAGTTTCCCACGAGTTTGAATATCCTATATATTAAGTTTCGTGTCTGTAGACAAAAAACTGACAAAATAGTTTGGTAGGCATTTTTTGAAACCAAATATATATACTCATGCATAAATATATATAGAAAAAGGTTTGTGTTTACTATAATCTTTTTACGCAAATATTGTGCAAGTATAAATCATGTAGAACATCTGCATGGATATAATTACACGTAATATTTAACTAAAGATGATCATCCAATAAGAAAACAGAAAAAAACTAATAAGGAATTAATTAAAATGAATGTTTAAAAGAATACACAAATTAGCTAGATAGTTTGCAAATGAATGCAATTCCACAAGCCATATATAACAAAGTTGTATTTTCTTTTTAAATAAATAAGGTTTTTTTTAATATGAATACCAATACACAAAATAAATTATAGGAGTATAGATAAAAATTTTCCTAGAAAGATATGTTATATAAATATATAGTGTATATATAGAGAGAAACACACACACACACATACACACACACATGTATGTATATATATACAGAGAGAGAGAGAGAGAGAGAGAGAGAGAGAGAATTACGATAGCAAAGTTAATTAGATAACGTGGAAGCGCACTGACTAAATATTTAAATGTAGTTTTCTATCACGCGTTAGGAAATCTGTACATTTTCGAGAATCATAATAACGAACAAATTTCTCAAACCTTGGTTACATTAATACAGAGTGGGACACTAAAATTATTGCCATCCAAAAGACATGATCCTATTTCCATTTGATGTAAACTAGATTTCTTCTTTTTTTTCAGACCATCTACTAGTTTGCCAGTTGTGTACAGATTCTAAGAGTGATAGGAGCCTTCTATTATGTCTGAAAATGGAACAATGTTCAACGAGCGAGATCGAAGATGTGCGGCTGTACAATTCATTCTCTCTACTGATCCAATTTATGACAATAGAACAATTTCAATTCTATGAATATATATATATATATATATATATATATATATATATATTTATATATATATAGTAAGTTATGAAAATATATATGGCAGTTAAGCTACTCAGAATATTCCACGTTTCGTTCTCGTGAGAATTCGTCAGACTAATTAGAATAAAACGAGGAATAATCTGTTTATTTTAATTGCCATATATATTTCATACCTTACTACCTAGCTCTACCTATATTGAGCATTGTTGACGTAAATACTGAAAATTTACGCATAAAATTATATCACCGTATATTAATTTATATATATATATATATATATATATATATATATATATATATATATATATATATATATATATATATATATATATACTCGGGTTTTTTTTTATATTCAAAAGTAATGGACTAATGAATTCAACGAGGTTGTTAGATAGTGCTCAATAAAAAGAGCTGATAATACTTGTTTATTGTTATATAAACATGCTCACATCCCGCTGCTACAAATAGCCAATGTTTATTCAATCCATTTGTATGTTTCTATGTGTGTATGCATCTATCTGTACCCTTGCCAAATTATTTGTATTCTTATGTATTTCTATATATATAATTTATGTAAATTATACATATTTATGTGTGAGTATATATATGTGTGTGTGCGTTGTTGTTTATTAGTATATGATTGTGTGCATATATTTGTGTATTTTTTGTATGTATGTGTATACATAAGATTATATATATATATATATATATATATATATATATATATATATATATATATATATATATGCTTATTAGTATGTCGGTTGGTTCTCTGTGAGTATATATATATGTATCTTATTATTTTTAATTTGGGTACTATCTACCTGTGCGTCGCTATTTTTGAGTGTTTCGTTGATTTAATTACTTCTTTTGCCTGAATATATTTATAGGTAAGTGTACTTGTATCTGTGTTATTAGTAATCTGGTATTGAATGTATTATTTTGTGATTTAATATGACTTTATATCTATACTTAAATAGCTTAAACTTCCAACTTAATAGTATAGTTACACCTTTACTTATGTGCATGTATATGTATATATATATATATATATATATATATGTATATATATATATGTGTGTGTATGTGTGTGTATATTTGGGTATATATATGTGTGTGTGTGTATATATATATATATATATATATATATATATATATTTGTATTGTATTCTTTTTATATACATAAATATTAGTAGTTTTTTATTTATAATTATTGGACCTATTTAATTTATTTAATCCCCTCTTATGGCTAAATATGTTATATTAAAAAGATAATAAATATTAATTTTATTCTGTTTTTATTATTATTATTATTATTATTATTATTATTATTATTATCATTACTATTATGTTTATTGTTATTAATAATAATTTTAATATTGTTTTATCATTATTTTCTTCTTTTATTCATATATTTATCTAATAAAAACGCGAAAACTTTAAACTTATATCATTTAGCATAAAGGGCCTAATTAATGGTAGACGTATGTTTGAATTGCGTTGATTTTACTCGTGGACGTATGTAAGAGGATAAATATGCTAGCCGAATACATTCACTGCCTTTTTTGACACGTTCATTTCTGACGCTTGGATTGTATCTTCTGTTTGTATTTGTAATAATATGTTTCATTACTGAATTGTATAATTGTTCATAAATTGGTTGACACGCAGATTTTTTCTTTTTCTTTTTCTTTTTCTTTTTCTTTTTCTATATACTGTCAAATTCTTACTTTCTCTCTTTCTCTATTTAACTAGATCTCATTATTCTTTCCTTTTCCTTCTAGTTCTTATTCTCTTTATTATAACCATTTATTTCTTTTTTCTTTTCTTCTCCATATCATATATATATATATATATATATATGTATATATATATATATATATATATGTGTATATGTATATATATATATATTTTCTCTCTTCTTTTTCTCTCTATTTTGTTTTCTCTATATTTTCTTTCTCTATTTCTGTCTCTATTCCTTTTTTTTCTTCTCAATCACTCTCTCCCCATTGTAATCTTTTAACTTTATTTAAATTGCCTCTCCCTTTTTACTTTTTTATTTAATTAAAGTCCTGTGTTTTAAGTTTTTTAACTCCAACTTCTAAAGAGTTCCTACCTAAAATAAAAATCCATTATTCATTGAACTTTTGAATAGTCAAGTCGCTGCCTGATGATATCTGTTGTTTGATTGAAACAAGTGGCTATTTGTAGCAGCGGGATGTGAGCATGTTTATATAACAATAAACAAGTATATATATATATATATATATATATATATATATATATATATCTTGGGTGCAATCAGCCAGAATCGAAATTAAAACATCTAACACTCCAGCGGTATTCACTATCATATGACCTAAGGAGAGATGGATACGAAACCTATAAAAAATTAAAATAGTTTAACATATAAATCTGTAGTTGTGCATGCGTATAGAATCGCTTGGGGTCGATTTACATCTGTCATGTTCCATTGTTTCGATTTTGACTCATAAGCAGTTATTTTTACCGACTAAAGATCTGATCGAACTTGTATCCACTTTTGTTTGAATCCGCTATATATCAAGTTTCAAGTGTGTACGTAAACAATTGAGAGATTAGTTTGGTAGAGACGGTTTCACACACACACACACAAGTTCATTTTATATATGGAGAAAGATTTACTAATAGGTGACTGAAGGATAAGAAACTAATGAGAATAATAGATTGACAGATTGATGAGGAATGATATGAGGAGAGGATAGAAAATGTTAAATAGAACGAATTATATTTGACAAGAACAATTTAGAATTCAACATGGTCGCGTGTATTTACCAGCAACTTCTCAAGTCGCCTGTGAATTTTATCAACTGATTTCATAACGAACTTTCGTTCTTACTAATAAATCATCATTATCAAGACTAAAAAGCATTTAAAGAAAAATGGTTAATGAGATGCATAAATTGACAGTTGAATAATGATGAATATGAGAAGATTGAAAATTATGGATGAAGTGACCAAAATTTGATGATGAATGACGACAAATAATAACAAATATTTATTAACATTAGGTTTAAAGACGCCCATGTTTTAGCTTTCTGGGAAGCAATCCTGTGTTAATAAGTTCACATGTGAAAAAGAATCTATGTTCATGGTAATTTCCATGTGTTTTTCCTTTTTGTTGCAGAATACCTTAGGCGTACTCACACGGACATTTTAATGGAGACAAGCACTGGAAAACTTGTTCGAGTCAAAAGTGCATCAGTCTTGTGTTGAACTGGGTTATAATTATAAGTTGACCTTTTGTCAAACATTTTCGCTGTTGAAATAAAATTGATCGATGGACAAAGAGACAGATGCGCCTTGTTTCTTATGTAGATTCGTTTATGTATATATATATATATATATATATATATATATATATATATATATATATATATATAGATATAGATATATATATATATATAAACTGTAATTGACAGGAATTAGAATAAAAGAGCAAGAGAGAGGGTGATGAAAAAGAGAAGAGCAGAAGAGACAAAAGAGAGGGAAAAGGTGAAGAACAGAAGAAGAAAAAGAAAGTGGATGAAAGAGAGAGGAAGAATGGGAAGAAAGAATGAGAGGGATACGGAAATCAGAGAAAGAAAAAGGGGAAAAAAGAGGGGGAAGAAGAGAAAAGCAAAGGACGAGCGTGAAAGAGGAGGGTGGTAGTGAGAAGAGAAATGGAGAAGTGAGAAAGAGGAAGGAAAAGGAAAAGGAGAGATACGTTATAGGGGGAAAGACACGGGAATGAAGGGAGGGGATATAAAGAAAATGGGGGGGGTAATGGGAGAGAGGTATGTGACAAATCAAGAGAGAGAAAAGAGAGAGAACGAATGTAAAAAGGGGGATGAAGAGAGGAGAAGAGAGGGAGAGAGGCACAGGAGAAGGAGAGGAAGGGAACAAAGCAGAAGGAGACAAAACAAAGGAGAGAGAATGGGAGGGAAAGGGGATGAGTTAGAAGGATCGAAGGAGAAAATGCGAAGAGAGAGGTAGGGGAGAAATAGGAGATGGAAAGAGAAAAGTAAAGGAAAAGGAAAAAGAGAAAGAGTGAAAGATGAAGAAGGAAAGTTAGAAGAAGAAAGACTAAAGTGAGGTGAAGAAAGGGGAGAGAGGATGGAGAAGAAAAATGAAGAGGAGAGGAAGAATGAATAGTAATGAGAGTAAGATGAAAAAAGAAGTGAGAGTTGTAAACCAGAGAGAGGGGAGCAGAAGAGGAGAAAGTGCATGAAGATGAGGAAATGGGCAGAGTGCAGAAAAGGAAGAAGAGGGAAACAGTAATAAAAAAATGAACTTGGTTCGCAAAAGAGAAAAAGTACAAAAATCGTCATTTATGGCTTTTGAATGTTTCTTTTCAGGTCGTCCACTCACGTTAAAACATGGTGAGAAGAAACAAACATTTTAAGACTGTGTAGTCTGACTAATCAGGGTTTTTTTTTTTTTGCCTCAGCTTTTTATTTTCTTGTTCTCCAATCTTGAACCCCGCCCCCAACTCTCGTCGTTTTCTGTGGACTATATTTAGCATCCCTTGGAACTTGTTGACGCCATTTTTTTTTTTCAAACGGCCATTGCCTCTGCCAACCCGCGTTATCAACAGACGGTTACTGTCAACAGCTTTTTTCGTTTTTTTTTTTTAATATTTATTTGAATTTAATTTTCTTTTCTTTTTATTCTTTCTTTTTTTTTTTTTTTTTGTTTGTTTGCTTCTCAGCTAATAAGCCAATTCCTTTTCCCTCACGTATGTTTCTTGTAATTGTCAAAATCTAGACTTCCCATATATATACTGTTCCCTTTTCTTTGTTTCGGCCATGTC
This sequence comes from Euprymna scolopes, assembly GCF_053919585.1. Taxonomy (NCBI): domain Eukaryota; kingdom Metazoa; phylum Mollusca; class Cephalopoda; order Sepiida; family Sepiolidae; genus Euprymna; species Euprymna scolopes. The sequence goes on from NC_136505.1 coordinate 86,152,104, forward strand.
TTTTAAGTTTTCTGCTTAATCACACTTACTAAAATCTACATTAGGCTGTGAAAAGGCCACGACCAAAAACATACTGTTTTACTTATCAAAACAACTGCATTCTCCTAATATAAGCTCGCTTTTTTATTTACAACGAAACGAGATTCGACATTAATGTCAAACAACATATTTTGCAATGACATATCTTCATAAAAGGCCAATACTTAAGAAATATTAGATGTGTACGGTATTTTTGATAGAATTTGTAGTTACTGAATCGAGATGCGATTCAAGCGAATACTAAAATCCAATTGGCTCAAATAGCCTCTTTTTTGTCTTATTCGTTAGGATTGCTTTCCTCCTCGCTTCCAAAAGCGACCTAGTTTTCACAGGAACGTTTTAACTCACAATACTTTCAACCAATAAAAATCGTTTTAAACACTAAACCAGCTTATTGTGAATTAAACAAATTATTATAACAGTGGCCTGCTCAACGAAATCAGATTCTTCCAGAATCATTAGACGATTAAGCCGGACGCATTTCTCGAACGTATATTTCCATGCATTTAACTTTATAGACACGTACACGTTCTATCAGATCGCTCCCATCTATAGAATACATACTCCAACAAAAATGTTGGTTTTGGTAAAAGAAATGTGCAGGAGCGGATAATTCTAATTATTTCCGGTTTGCAATTTGTATAGATTCAGTATAATTTTTTGATTAATTGACGTAAATTATGAATTGTTTATATTGAAAGAACTACAAGAATATTAGTCCCAGGATGGGTATAAGCAATAAGTATAGTATTAGTTTTCAACTTTAATGATGTCTGTGTAGTCGGTTTTCCGTTGCACTCTATAAACGTTATGCATTCTTTTGTCTAGAATACACATTTTTTTTTTGATCAAACAGAAGTTCAATATTATCACAGTTTAGCAAGCGCATCCATATTTTTATGCTCACGCTCGCATACGGATAACGACGATTCTTTCTATATAACGAAACGATCTGTAAAAAATATACCGAAATTTTAATATGTTGGAAGAGCTAGTAAGAAAAATAAACATTTGAATTTTTGAATATAGTAATACTGTTATTTTTATCTATTATTATATTAAAGGAATTTTTATGTGTGTATGTTTTTTATGTGTGTAGGTTCGTTTCCTATAGACTCGAAAACGGTTGGGCCGATTTTTATTAAATTTCATACAAAGTTACTTTATGTGCCTGACAGTGTTCTTAGATAGGTTTTGTGTCAGAATGTTTTCAGTGAGTATTGATAATCGATAATCGACATGTTCCGATGAAAGAAGGAACAAGGGATTTTTTAGTAAAGTTGACACCTTACACAGCCTAACATCACGAGTGTATTTGAAAAGTTTTATTATCACACAAGCCGAAGAGCCTTGCAAATAAAATCAACAGTAAGAGCGCGTCCGAAATGAATGTTTCTGTTTAAAGCATAACTGCACCATGGTATTTGACGTTTTCATTTACAACTTAAATTCAAACCATTATCAACGCACATACAGTAAAGCAAGGTATGTAAAATCAACAGTAAGTTCTTTGATATTACAGGTCCGCATTCGAAATTAATGATTTTGTTTAGAGCACAATTTAAACTTTAAACTTTAATTCAAGCTAGTATATGAAAAAAAATAAAATCAACGGTTGGTTCTCTACAGTGCAATGTAGATGACAATATATTGTGGACTAAAGCACTGCGGAGAGACATGTGACGTTTCCTCTCGGTGCGATGAATCTCCAAATGTAGCAGGCAATCAATTGATTTGATTTAAAAATAGGCAATTTCATCTATTTCAGTGACAATAAAAATATAGGAGTGTGAAACGTTCGTTGGTTATCTGTCAATCCCGGACAACGTCGTTTGTAGTAAGCACCGTTGATATAAGGATACAAATTCCAAATTTAACTGTGTGAAGGCAAAACAAGTGCAAAAGTCCTTTCAATAAATAAATAAATAAATTTATTTATTAAAATTAAATTTGATATTTCGATCTATTACAGAATTTTCTCCAGGAAACTACGTTTTTTTTCTTTTTTTTTTTACGTACCATGATGATGGTAATCATTGGCACGTCTTTAGATGTTTCAGAACCACTAGGTTTACATATCTGATGCAGTGTAAAATGCTTGTCAAGAGCGTATGCATAAAAAAAAATGTATCTAATAATATAGCCACTGTTAGTATTTGGATATAAAATTACAAATATACCGGTTTAAAAGCTAAACAAGAGCAGATATATTTTTAATAAACATATTTATTAATCAAAATTTAATTTTCGATGTTCAACTATAACAGAATCATCTTCAGGAGATTCTAGGTGTTTTTACGTGCCATCGTGATGTGTAAGGCGCTGGTAGAGCGCGTATATGTAAAATGTTATAAAATCCACTGTTTATAATAAGCACTCTTTATATTGGAATATGTTCTGAAACGAAATAGCGTATTTAATTTTAATAAATGCATTTATTTATTGAAAAAACATTCTGACATTGTTTGTCTTTTAAACCGTTAAATTTTGAATTCTGTATCCCCATCTCTCTCTCTCTCTCTCTATATATATATATATATATATGTGTGTGTGTGTGTGTGTGTGTGTGTGTGTGTGTGTGTGTGTGTGTGTGTGTGTGTGCGTGTGTGTGTGCGCGCGCGCTTCGTCACAGTTATGTAAGCGAGTATAAAACTGTCACATGAACCCATTTAAGTCATGCAATCTTTGCGTTATGAACTGAATTCGAAAAGAAAACCTTTCATTCTAGTGTCACAATGAAAGGTTTCCTGCCCTTATTTTCCTTTATTCTTTCGATGCTGAGCAGTTGATTTCTTGCTATACTCTTCTAAACTTTCCAAGAAGTTCGAGATATTTTACTTTCCTATTTCTTTTTATTTTATTTTATTGATCGGGCCGTTGTTTTATATAGATATGAATAGTAGTGCAAACACCGGCGAAGCATAGTTCTTTAATCTTATTTGAGTAGGGTCCACCGTTCTTATTTTATATAATACAGGGGAAACATCAAATAGCTTTGCTAGTAGATAAAGAATTAACATTCGCTGGAACATACGTAACATGTACATTTCTGCCTTGAATAAATACAGCCTCAGTCTTAATCTGGACACTAGTTAGTCATGACTTCTTACCACCATCTTCCGGTTCTTACACAACCATTGCCTTGAATACGTTATCAACAACAGATGGTAAAACTCAACAATTTTGTTTTTATTTTAATCTAAATTTAGTTCATTTTATTTTATTATGTCCATTTTGATATTTTCATTTCTTTTATTGTTTTTATACACGGTAACAATCCAACTTCTATTTCCTCTTCCTTGCATCTTTTTTTGAGAATAACATTCTCAAAATATGTAAAGAGGGGCGCAATCTAGAAGGGGGTAGAAGCTTAGAGGACAAGAGCCTTTTACCGTAACGTCGCAAAACTTCGCACATGTCATCGCCTAATACAACACTTGCAGTAATGTCTCCCGTTAGCCGGGAGCGATAATATACTGCACAGCCACATTTAGATATCAGTTCTCGTTAGATCACTAAGCTCGAACTGTGTTATTACCAACTTTACTTAGATTACGACGTTTAACTTGGTTATTACTAGATAAGTGCCCACTTGGAAATAGCAGGCGCTGTATGCGAGATGGTAGCGATATATCCGATAAAAAGAAAAAATAAAATAAAAGGGAAAAGAAACTTTGTAACCCAACCTTGCCTGGTTATATATGCAAATAGAGGCCGCTTTTAAATTTATTCACTATAAACTTTCTTCTTTCTAAGCATCTGGTTAAACCTGGCGACCAGATGAGCTTTTATAAATTAACCTTTTTTTGCGTCTTTACAAGTTGTATCTTATTGTTAATCTTTAGTTGTTCAGACATGATGCATTTTAGCAAATGTCAGACGCTTAGATTTCAATATATCTTTTTTTTAGCGTAAAACATGGAAATTTCGAATTAGACCAAACTCTACTCTTTGGAATTATCCTGTAACTGGCATACAATTAAACCTCGGTTAATGAACGTATTAGCACTGGAACCATTCGCATTTCGAGCAACAAATTCAAGCCGGAAATGCCTCAGTTTCTTAACAAAATTTCAATCCTTGATCCACGCCGATCTCAACCGAATCATACTGTTTGGTGAACCGTTAACAGGTCTGTGTAGAGTTGCTGTTCCTATTTTTCTTAACTTCAGTTCCATTTTTTAATCAATTTTTTTATATAGGTTTTGAGGGACTTTATTTTTTAAATACCTGCTAAATTAAAAAAATAACATTATAAAATGTCAAAATATATACTAAAATAATCTTAATTCATAAAATGTTCATAGATAATACATTTCTTACGCAATAAGGTGTTACATTATAGTCAATGTAAAAAGAATAATATAATTGATGCTGTCAGTACACACCAGGTTACAGCAGTGCTAGGTTCATTGGACAGGTCATAGCTGCCGCATGCCTGATTTAAGACTCCCAAAAAAAGATTTTTACAGAAAACTGTGTATGAAGACAACAGAAACGTGGGGAAAACTAAGCCAAGACAGATGTTCCTGGCGTACCTCAACTCAGACTGGGGCTACAATTACTGAATCCGCACGCAATACAGAACGCAAGAATAAACATGATATTAGAAAAGCAGAGCAGTCAGCAATTCTTCTGCAGAATTATTCGACAGGTATACAACATGCTGTGAATACTTTAGAGCTGGAATCGGTCTAACAAGCCATCTCCAAACCCACAGAACAATTACATGATCACGGTCATCTTCGCAATGGACGGACATCATTATTATAATGCTTAATAATTTTGTATATAAACCCTCTAAATACTTAAAAAATAGTCTTCATATATAAAATAAATATTTGATCTGTTTTACATTATTTTTAATGCGAAAATATGATTCGCATTTCGAAAAATTCAGAGGAAGAGGAGTTGGGTCTATGTATTTGCATTAAGAACCGATGATCGTTCAATGCAGGTGATAAGAGACTGGTTAGCGATAGACATCTACCGCCCGCTAGACTGTCCAGCAATCAAATGGCATAATTCGTTCCAAAGAAATCTAGGATAACATTTGATGAGGCTGGCTCAAGGCAAGGCAGTTCTGTGCCATTCATTGTGATCTATGTCGATCAGATCCAGGTTAGCGGTGATAGTTCAAAGAATAATGATAATTATTTTTGAATCACCCTACAACAATGTCCAATTAAAAAGATTACGAGTTAGAAAAAGTTGTTTCTGGCGCCCCCCCCCCCGCTGTCCTTGTTTATAATGCAAAATGAATTAATGTAAATAATCTTTATTCGGGTGATACTGTTTCACTTTTTCACAACCTTTAATGACCCAAAATTTCTTATCGACCATTGCATTATTTTGTCCATGTGTTATTGAAAAAATGCCATAACATTTAATACCGAAGTATCCCTTTCGTGACCGCGTTAAGTAATATTAGATGTAATCAAGCGTAAGCGACACGACTCTTCGTTACGCTTCAGTTTTCGTGACAATAATACCAATTTTCTCCGTACATACCAAACGATGAAATTGTAGTCGTCCTCCGCTTAGTTAGTTGGTACGGCTTTGACGCTTACAATACGCATTAAAATAAACTTTAATGAAATGCTGTGTTGAAACTATAGTGCAGCTGGTTGATGTAAATTTGGTAGGAGTCTTAACTCAGTGTGCAGAGTTCAAAAAATGGCTATGAATATTGCATTGCTTGAATTAATATAAAATAAGCGTTTCTGTTATGGATAAAAAGCATGTTTGTTTTATCTAGAGATTCATCACTTATTAAGGCCCAAAAGCAACTCGAGGTTAAGGCTGAATGAGTGCCAAGTAGTCTGTGCGGCAACACCGTGATGATTAACAGTAGTTGAAATGGAAGAAAATTTGCCTTTTCAAGAATTTATTTTACATTATTTTTGATGCGAAAATATGATTCGTATTTTAAGTAAATGTTATAGTAAGCTGAGAAGCAGCCCAACGGTATTGTGTTTCACAGATTAATAATTATATGAAATAAAGTTTGCTAGTGTAATTTACGTTCAGTTTTCGGAACATATAGAGTAAGAGAAATTATTGACAAAGGTTGTAGCTAGAGAAGTTTTATTGTGAATGTTTAACAGGAAGCGATAGTATATTTGCGCGTATGTAGAAGAGCATTTTGCGTCGACTTACGCCTGCCAAGTTCCATTTTTCAATTCTAACACCTTAGCAGCTATTTTATAGCTGCTTAGTCGTTGTTGCCATAGAAATAATAATAGGGCTGAGAAAGTTTCGGAATATCTCTTCTGTGAGAACTAGGTATTAGGCAGAAGAAATGAGCAGTGCCCACTAGATTTCAAATCCGTTTTATACCATGTCAAGTCAGATAAGGATGCCCTGAGCAGCTCTCCCCCAGATTTGGCTAGTCTGTCACGTATTTGAATTAGTTATTATATTGGTTATTTTTTACATCGTTTCAATTAATGTAATCTTCCAATATTTTCAGATGCACGGTTTCGAACATTTTAAATTTTTTTTTATTACATTTTCACCCCAAACAAGGCAAATTGCCACTTTGGTGTAGGGGGCTACTATCAGGGGCAGCAACTACTGGGGCACTATGTTGGTATTTGGGCAGCACGATGTCGGTTCACGTTACACTTGAACTTCTGCATGTCAGTACAGTTAGGGAAGCAGGAACCTGGAATGGAATTCCAGAGTCTAGCGGTTCTGGGGAAGAACCTATTGGAGTATAAAGATCTTTTACATCTAGGGATCTCTACTGTGTGGGGGTGGGATTTAGCTGCGTGTCGGGTTTGTCGAGGGTGTCTACGTTGTGGGGGCACAAGTGTCTGCAGTTCGTCAGAGAATTCACCATTAAAATACTTGTAGAACAGGCAGAGGGATGCAACGTTTCGTCATTAAGACAGAGGCTGAAGCTTAGATGCCAGTTCAGAGCCTATCAGATTGGCGACTCTCTTTTGAACCATGTCTAGGAGCGAGAGACTAGTAACAGATGCGCCAGCCCAAATGTGACAACAATACTCCATACATGGGGGAATGGTGGCCTTATAGAGGTACAGGATACTTTCAGGTGTCAGTTGTTTTCTAGCACGGTAGAGAGAGCCTACCTTTTCGCAGCGGCCCTGGCAATGTTTTCAATATAATTGTTCCAACTCATGTTTCCTGTGAACGTTAGGCCTAGCAGTTTGAAAGATGTACTCTCAGATAGGGAGTCACTGGCCATTGCTATTGGTGGCAGAGAAGGTTTCTTGTAATTATTGAAGGAAACCAGTTTAGTCTTGGCAGCATTGAATGTGACCATCCATTTATGTCCCCATTCCACTACAGATTGGAGGTCATCCTTTAGTGTTTTTGCCATTTCTTTAGATATGTGTTCATTTGTTTTCCTGTCATGCCTGTTATAGAGTGTAGTGTCATCAGCATATATACCCATCTCAGAGGCAGTTTTGTCGGGGAGGTCATTAATAAATATTAGGAACAATAGAGGTCCAAGGATAGACCCCTGCGGCACTCCCGCATTTGTATCACACTGTTTAGATGTACGACCGGCGAGGACAACCTGGATTTTTCTCTTATCTAAGAAGGATTTAATTATGTTAAGTATTCTACCAGTGATGCCGTATGATTTAATTTTCCTGAGGAACCCTAATGCCATACCCTGTCAAAAGCCTTAGATATATCTAGAGCTACCGCTCTGTCCTCCCCCGCTTTGTCCCGTGAATGGTATATACGTTCAGAGATTACAGTGAGGATGTCAGCTGTGGAACGGGCTTGTCTAAATCCATATTGTTTGTCAGTCAGAAGTTTAGCATCTGTAAGGTGCCGGACTAGAGCATGGTTATGTCGAACTCGGGAACCTATACAATATTTCGAGCTAGGATAGGTAGTTGTCGTTCTGTGAATCTTCAAAGGCTGTCACTTAGAAGTAATTGCTTTTCAAAAGTTCATACGTTACGCTATTGGTACAATTCAAGGATAATGTTGATAGATATAACCCTGAATTTATTTAGCTGCATAGTATTAATATTTTTATGATTAATAACTTTCTTAGCAAAAATTGTGTATACAAATTCACTTAGAAAACATAAATTCCATTCTATATTTCGTTTACAAATACAAATAAGTCTATATTCATATTACTAGCGAGTTTGGGAGAATTACATCCCTTTAATCCACCTAATATTGTTGAGGCTACATTTATTTACTCACTAAAGTAAGGAGAAACCGTATTATTATGTAAAATACCAAGGTATTAATTCTAAAAATGGCAATTCTAGTAGGTATTGTCGTTCAACTTTGGGGAATTACATTTTGTCTAACAAATCACGTTACTCATTGTCTGTTGTATCATATAAGCTATTCCAACAAAAATTACGTTTTCAAAATTTCTAAAAGGAAAAATTGCGTTGCAATTATTTTAAATAAAAACATTTGGGTTTTTTTAATATAAATCTTATATCGCCTGTAAAAGTATGGCTCCAAAATATATCCATCCATCGTTTCGTCGCGTTATTCAGATGAGGGATGGAATCGTGTAATATATACCAGTCCTGCTATAATTAAAGAAATGTTTAAAATACTGATTATTGTGTTTAGACCAGCAGTGATAAGATGCACAATGTTGCTGTGAATAGAATTGGTCACTAGTATTGTGTATTACTAACTATGTATTAATAACTGGCAGGGCGCCCGGTGTTTCCCGGTCGTAAAATACGCTTAAATACGATATTTGAATTCATACAGATTTCGTATTTATTAGGTTAGAGTCAATTCTCTATCTATAATTATATTGTACGCAATATATCGCAGTGATTTCAAAAGTTTTAAAGATATGACTTTGATATCATCAACAAAGATTGCAATAAAAACATTAAGCGATTCAACCTTAGTCGTTTTCGTTTAAGCTATCGTCAAGTGAATAAGAAATAGTTAACAATGAACCGACTATATATTTGCGCGTGTGTAGAAGAGCATTTTGCGTCGACTTACGCCTGCCAAGTTCCATTTTTCAATTCTAACACCTTAGCAGCTATTTTTATCGGCTAAAAATCAACTCATATTTCTTCCACAAATCCCTTGTATATGTTTCAAGTCTGTAGACAAAATGTTGAGAGAGTAGGTTAGCAGATACCATTCCTCACACAGACAGACAGATGGCTAATGTCACTTATAAATAGATAAACAACGGTTCAAGAAAATGCAATCTTTTGACCCGCATGCGACTTTGCGTCTCGGGGGAGATGCACTTTGAAAAAATGAAGGCAGAAAAACATACACAGACATAGTGAGTGTTATAAATTTTATAAATATTATATATTATATTATATATATAAGTGTGTGTGCATGTATGTATGTGTGTACAGCATAATGATACATATATGTATGCATGTATGTATGTATGTATGTATATATGTATGGCATAATCACGTTGACAAACTGGTTCTCATTAGATCACCGAAGTTAAGTAACGTTGAGCCTGGCTAGTATCAGATGGGTGGTCATTTGGGAGTTCTAGGCGCTGTATGTGCTCCGTTTGTTTCCAGTCGTCCTGATTCTTTACTTGTCATTAGTATTTAACAACATCGATTCAGGAGAGGTGTGGTTGTAGATTGCGCAACTCTTGTTACAAGATTCCAGGAGGACGGAAGAAAACAACATTTCTCTTATCATTTTCAGTTGTTTTGGCGAATCATCACCGATGCAAGTGCAGTAGAGTAAAGGAAAAATTGGCTTCAATTATGACATCCCACCAGATCATAAGATTTGTTTCATCTGTTGCATTGTCTGTAAAGGTTTAGCAGGTTTTATACTGGTATCATATTTATACACAAAAAAAGATGTCATACTCGAAAGACAGGCACCATATATATATATATACATATATATATATATATATATATATATATATATATATATATATGAATTCCAAGATGGCGGCCGAGGTAAACACGCAATGCTTAATCTTCTATGTAATTCCATTTGTTCTGACATAAGGTTGTCATGCATAATTCTTTCTAAGCAAAATATTTCTATTTTTCTCTGAGGGTTATGCGTAGGAAACGATTCTATATTGGCACAAAACCAATTTGATTGTTTCTGCGTAACAAAACAGGTAAAAATGTGCGCAAATTTTTAATGTTGAAAAAATATTTGGAACTTGGAATGTAGCTATCTTGTTATTATTTTATATATATCTATATATATATATATATAGAGAGAGAGAGAGAAAGAGAGAGAAAGAAAGAGAAAGAAAGGTAAAAATATATAGAGAGAGATGAAAAAGAAACAAGATAAATCATATGTGCATCAACGTTTAATCTTCATTTCAAGACTTCCACGGGATGATTAATTTGATTAAGATAAAATATCAGTACAGTATTTGAAACTATACTTGTTTTGTTTGTCACGTGAAAAGAATGTCTTTCTTCTATTTAATCCTTCATCGGTTCGGACTATTATTTCTTATATTTGCATCATATATATACATATATTAAGAGGTATATGTGGTAAAATAACAAGGATTAATAGTGTTCAATACGATAGTAGAGACAAATACTTTTTATCATTATAACCTCAAGTGTATTAATCCTATATATATATATATATATATATATATATATATATATATATATATATATATTTATATAATATCGTCAAGTGAATAAGAAATAGTTAACAATGAACCGACTGTGTAGAAGAGCATTTTACGTCGACTTACGCCTGCCAAGTTCCATTTTTCAATTCTAACACCTTAGCAGCTATTTTTATCGGCTAAAAATCAACTCATATTTCTTCCACAAATCCCTTGTATAAGTTTCAAGTCTGTAGACAAAATGTTGAGAAAGTAGGTTAGTATTATTTATAATTTATTTATTTATTAGTTATTACTATCAATCAATTTCTCCGATCCTTTTAAATAAGGCTCTAATCCTTGCTAAAAGAAATTCCGACTTATTAACAAATTTAGAAATTAAATTAATTTATTTTAATAATGAGTTTTGGACTAGAAAGGACACCCCTGATAATTTTAACATCTTGATGGGTCCTTCTGACTCTGCAGAAGTTACCGACTTAGTGGGACTCTTGTTACTGAAAGAAATTAAATACCACTGTAAACATATCCAAGCGGGCCTTTATAGAGATGATGCTCTTTTTACTACAACAGCCGGGCCAAGAGAGTACAATAAAACAATTAAAAAATTACATAACTTCTTTAATAATTTATCGAACCAAACAAAAAAACTTCAAATTTTTTAGATGTTACACTTAATTTTAACACTGAAACTCATAGCCCCTATCATAAACTCAACCTTACGCTTTTTTAGTCCATAAATCTTCAAACAACCCCAACTCAATTATAAAATCCATAGTACCATCTGTCTCTAGAAGAATTTCTGCTCTTTCTGCTGATAAATACTTTTAATCAAAATGCTAATTTTTTCAATAATGCCTTAAGGAACTCAGGACACAAGGAAAAGATTAAATACAACCGTTATGCTCCTCCTGCAGGCCGCCTTAAATCCGTAATCACACACAATATGACTCGTAAGAAACCAGTTCAAATAACAAGATCTGCTGCTATCAATAAACAATGAACCAGTCTGCATATATAATCCAAACCAAAATACTAATCGTAATCCAGTCGCATCAGCAAAAATATATTTGGTTTAATCCTCCATTTTGCGTAAATGTCAAAACTGATCTACCTAAGGAATTCTTCAACATTGTAAAAAAAAACTCTTTCAAATACCCCCACAGATATAGTTCTATTTTCAATAAAAACTCATTTAGGATTTCTTATTCAACAATGCCTAATTTAGCACAAAGAATCTTTACTCCTAATAACAAAAAAAAATTAAATCAGCCCAAAAAATCCCTTTCCCAATTAAACCCAAAACTAACTGTAATTGTAATAACAAACATCTTTGCCCACTCAATAATGGTTGCATCCATAAAGATGTTATATATTCATGTACAATTACTGAGCTCCCACGCATTTCTCCCATAACTGACACTAATATTTCGTCTTCAAGTTATTCTTCTTCCCATCCTCTATCTGATATAATTACTAATCATATATACCACTCGAGAAGCCCCTCAATCTACAATCATACAGCTAGCAATAATAATAATAATAATAATAATAATAATAATATTTCTCCTAACACTAGCAACACTCATTGTCCCCTCCAAAATAGTCCTCATACAATCATTGTCCCACAATTTGTTGAACATTATGAACAAAATTTCAACTATTTAAGTCATACAAATCAGCAAAATAATATTAATATCAGACCTCGAGCTTTTAATAAAGTACATACATATATCGGCGCTACTTCAACATTAAGTAAGAAAAGAATATCTAACCACATTTCTTCTTTTAACAACCATAATTCTAATAATAACCAAGGATCTTCTTTAACCACTTTAATTAAAAAACTTAACTCTAATAATACCCCCTTCTCAATCAAATGGAATATCATGAAAAAATGTAAGCCTTATACTCTAGGCTCTAAGTCATGTCGCCTCTGCACAACCGAAGATATAACTATAATTACTTCCCCTCAAAGTAACAATATAATAAATTCTAAAAACGAACTGATCTCTTTCTGTAAACATAAGTCCAAATTTAATTATGGTAATTTTGAAATTACATAGTTATTACTTAAACCTTTCAGATAGATATATAATTTTTCTTTAACATTACTGTTTTTTTCTACAGTTTTTAATACTTTACAACTTAATAATCCTTTATTTTACTTCTTTATTTCTTCTTTGCTTGGTCGGTTTTTTATCTGCAATTTCTGTTTTAATCTTTAAATATTCCTATCTATAAAATATATCAATCTACCCACACATTCATTTCCTGTATGTATATTTACTTATATTTTACTATATGCATTTACTTATATACTTACTTGCTTTATCCGGAATTTGAAGATATCGGCCATCCTCTCCCCTTAATTTTTTTGTTAATTTTTTATTTTATTTTTTATTTTTTATAATTTTTAATTTTATATCTGTATATATATATATTATTATTTACTTTTTTATTTATTTATATTTTTATTTATTCCATTTAGTATCTTTTAACAACTCTTGCCAACATTTTCTTAAGTAATAACCTGTACATTTCAGTTTACTTATTTTTTTGCCCTATATTTTTCGCGCCTTTTACATCTTTTTGTCTGGGTGATTTTGACATTTGCTTTTCTATTTTCTATTTAATTCTATCACCATTTAATCATTTCTCTCTATTTCTCTCTCTCTCTTCTTCTTTACTGATGTTCTTTAATTACACTTTGTTCTCGGCAGCCGTGTAGAAAGCATAACTTATTTTTCTTTTATTAATATTATTGGAATTTTTCCCCATTTTCCTTGTACATATTTGTGAATTATTCCACGGATTTTGGCCTCTTGGATTATTTGGTACCATCTTCTAATTACGCGATTTCCTTGGATTTTACTTGGACGAATGGAAAATTAAATTAACTTTCTTGGACTTACATTTTTGGATTTTACCGTCATTGGATGCTTTTCCTTTCACCTGGCTGTCCATTCACGTGAAATCCCCTTTTTCTTCACCATGTTCCCTCTGCTTCACTTTTTGTTATCAAGTAAGATCTTTGACTTGCAGTTTCATCAAATACTTTTATATGCAAAATCCGATACCGCATTTTGCTAATTCCTACCCTCTAATGAGAAGGAAAGTATTTCTTCGAAACTCCGCGGATTAAGGATTATCCACTTATTATGTGTTTCCTTTTCAGATAAAATATGTTTTTAACTCTTTTTCAAAGTGTTTTTAACATGTTTTATTAACTATTTGCTCTTATATATATATATATATATATATATATATATATATATATATATATATATATATATATAGTAAAAAGAGGAGTCTTATGCGTACTGATTAATAGATAATCATAGACTTATAAAAATGTTATTAAGTAAAATGCGAGGAGTCAAAATTTAACAATAGAAAGTTGAGAGTTTTTTTGTCTGACTCCATGGTACTGACTTATAACATTGTCAGAATCATTTTCCAGGCAATGTCCTATCTTCCAAGCATATATTATTGAAGTCTATTAGGTGTATATAAAGATAAGTACAAGACTGAACATCCCGTGTCTAGCTCTAAATTCTTCCTCTAATATACTTCAACATCTGCCATAAAGCTTGGGTGGACACGTGGTATCTGATTTACAGCACTTGCCAAATAAGCCGCGAGGCCAGATAGAACACCAAACCGGCTTATTACAATGCAGACATTCTAGCTAACCGACCACCTTCAGCCGAATTGAAATAATACTTAATGAATAAACCAACAAGAAGAGATGATCTTGTGTCGCGCCAACAACGCTCGTCTCGTCTAACTGACGCCATATTTTTTGTTATAGATCAGATGATAAACTCAGTTTAATAGTCGAACGAGATAAAGCATTCATTTATTTCCAATGTTTCTTTTTGCTTTTTGTGACGTCATCATCGATGTATTTCGCCGTTTTATATATAACTAGTCTGGGTGCCCGCAGTTGACCGGGTGTTTGGAGGTGTGTGTTATACAAAAAAAAAGTGGTAGTAGGCAGGCAGGCCAAGCTTCAAAATGCTATCGACCTTGTACAAATCTGTTGTCTCTGTCGAAAGTTTTAGGCAGACATACATACATACATACATATATACATACATACATACATACATACATATATACATACATTTAAACAAACAGGTGAGATTTATATTGCAGAAGATTATAGAACGTACATTCGTGCTTGCGTGTTTCAATCTTATCTTCCATCATTGGTCAATTCCATTTTTTAAAAAATGATGACATGTGAAGTTATATATATATATATATATATATATATATATATATATATATATATATATATATGTATATATATATATATATATATATATATATATATATATATATATATATATATATATATATATATATATATATACATAAGTTATGGGGCGATCCAATATTTTCCCGATTGCGATACTATTACTGATTCCGCATTAAATCCCCGATTCCGATATAATTACCGATTCCGATTCATATTCTGTATAAATCCTTAAATATTTAATTGTGTGAAATCGCTATTTTCTCGACTACCGTAAAAAAATATGTTAACTGTGCTTATATTTTCTCAAACATAAAAACACCAATGTAGGGGGGGTGATCTACAGATGTTAGTTTTATTGTTGTTTTTTTTAAATCAATAAATATTTGTTATTCCATCATTACTACAAGCAGTGAGAGATTTTGTTTTAAACAAAATAAAAAAAGATAATTAAAAGAATCGTTTTTGGCATCGGAATATAAGCTCAAAGTTTTACGATTCCGATATTGATTCAGATACCACCAAAGCTCCTAATTTTTTTCAGATTCCTGATTCTGCTTAATCGCCCCAACACTTATATATATATATGTGTGTGTGTGTGTGTGTGTATGTATGTATGTATGTATGTATGTATGTATGTATGTATGTGTGTGTGAGTGTGTGTGTGTGAAATGCGATTTTTAAATTGTATTTGACTTTTTATATATTAATTCTTAATTTATATACCTCAATGTAATTACAGAGCATATAAAAACAAATGACAAAAGTCTACATTCCAAATTTCATGATGTTGATCATCTTTCAATGTATTCCTTTAATTACGTTGACATTCATAACATCTTGACAGTAACTGTTTCGTAGCACAAAAATCATTCATTTAATTATTATATCAATCAATCTATCCAGCTTCTGACAAATATATATGTATATATATATATATATATATATAAAAGATCAAATTAAATTAAATTAAATTATATAATATGTATATAAAACATTAAATTAAATTAAGTAATCATATATATATATATATATGATTACATATATATATATATATATATATATATATATATGATTACTTAATCATATAATTAATATATGGAAGTATAAATTTATGCGTAAACTTTAAGTATTTACTTCAACAGTGCGCAATACGTTGGTAGGGCTAGGCAGTAAGTTATAAAATATATATGGCAATTAAACTACACAGAGTATTCCGCGTTTCATCCACGCTAGGATTCATCAGGCATAAGCCTGATGAATCCTTACGTGGATTAAACGCGGAATACTCTAGTAGTATATATTTAATAACTTACTCTCTCTCTCTCTCTCTCTCTCTCTTTCTGTATATATATATATATATGAAAATATACATATACACATATATGGTTCAGAGTCTAAGTAATAAGGGTGGAGTGTTGCATGTTTTGGCTTCGATTCTCGCCGTTAGCACCTAAGTCATATATCTTCTTTTTTTTATTTTTGTTCTCCTTACTATATATTAGGTATAATATAATAATCGATATAGAATCGTCTCTAAGATAATTCTTATCCGTATGAAATAAAATATATTTGAGCATTCCTTACGATCGGATAACGCCGGTGGGCCTGCTAGTTTTTACTAATAATTCTATAACATAAACGAAGGGCGCATATGATTTCCAGATGAACTAATATTATAATATTATATATTACTTATGGCAGCCGTTTCCAATAGAATATACAAATATACGAATGACAAGTTAACTTGACGAATTATGTCGCAGAATGAAGCATAAACGGTCTTAGCTGCCTTTACATGAGTTTAGTTTTCTCGAGTAAACATATATCGAGTAAACTTTTTTTTCTTGTGAAAGGGGGAATCTTCCCAATGCCATCAAGAATGATCAATCATACGTCTTTATTTATAGACGACTACAACACTATCCGGCATTGCCGATACAAAAGAGTTAAGCTATTTATATTAAAACATTTATCTCTCTACGTCTGGGTCCTGGATATGAACTTAGACTATATCCGATGGTGAGGCCCCAGCTTATGGGCTTTGGGGAGTGTAGAGCCACCCCTTAATTGTCATTGCCCCCAGGTCCACTCTGACCTGGAGTGGTAGTACCTGTTAGGGTCCCAACTATGGGTTAAATAGAAACCGATGTGAAAAAAACAAAAACAAATATATTCTATTAAAAACTTCATCAAAATCCTTGGATTCGGTATTAAATAACCTCAAAGGGTTGATATGCCGTAATACAAAAACAACCAACCAACTCTTTACGTCTGTCTTCTCTATATCTTTCTCTCGGCCATCACCATTTTATCCTGTTCAGCTGGAGACACACACATACGTATACACAGATGTCTGTCTAAATTAGTACATAATAAAAAGAAACGAATCCTCTCCTATTAAAACATGATCCACCGATGATAATTGTTTGTTTTTTTGTTTTTTTGTTTGGTTGTTTTTTTTTCTGAATTTAAGATATTTTATATCCGGAGCAACGACAATCAAGACAATAATAATTGTGGTGGCTCGTTTTGTATGTTTGATTTTAACTGAATATACAAACATACACACATACATACAGACAACTGTTCTTGATAAATTAGATCGGATTCCTTAAATAACATAAAATCGATTGCATAAAAATGGAATTAAAACGTTTGTTACTATGTCAGCCCCCACATATGAACTCTGTCCAACACTTTCCGATCGTATTAGACGTAAACAGTGAAAGAACAAAGCAGAAACCATCTACAAAGCAGAACATTTCAGATTGCTGCATAAAACCTGGCAAGGAATATTTCAATGTAATTTTCGTGAACTGATCATCAGTAGGTCTAAAGAGGCACTTGCAAAAAAAAACGAAAAAAAAAAAGAATGTCAACAAATATTATATTGGAATATTTTATTGCATGAAAACGAAATGGAAATATTAACTATATTTATGTATTAGTACTTTTTGTTCTATATTCAAAAAAAAAAATTAATATTCAAACAACTAATCTAAGTTTCTATAGGTGCCTTTCTATTTCTTCTTGAAGATCATTACTAGGAGATTATATGAACAAGCAGAGCCAGTTTCCTGGCGTTGCCTGAGAAAAGTGAGAAAATCAAGAATATCGCAGAAGTGGATTGATCGGGAAAGACCGGAAAGACTCTTTTCAGACAAAATGAGTGTCAATCTTTCACAGCATAATAAGAACATGTAATGAGTTATAGAAAGTATTCATTGAGTTGTTCCCTTAGCCGTAGCATGTTTTTGTGTTGGGAGGAGGGATTAATTTTTAATTTATAATGAGAGAATACATCGAACCCACCAGAAGTATATTGACCAGAAAGGGCTGAACATTCTCTTTTCACTCCAAAGTTTATATAGAAATATAGCACATGTGGGAAAATAGAGATGAGTCATTTATTGAATGATTAAAGAATGAATTCAATAATTCAAATAGAAATTGAATAAGAATGGATAGTGAATTAATAAGATGTCCTTTTGCAAAACATTATGCACATGAATTAACTGAAGTACGATGATCAAAACTATGGTAGAGCTGGAAGTGTCTTTTAAATTATTAAATCATTTCTCTCTGATAGGTCCATAAAAGTAGTGGTGTATGGGCAGAAATTCGAAGCTCATACTATTAATGCTGGAGTCCGTCAGGGGTCTATCCTGGGTCCAACTCTCTTCTTGATCTACATCAATGACTTTCGAAATCACACCCTTAGATCATGCATAGACATGTATGCTGAAGACACTAACATCTACGACAGCACATCAAAGGATGTAAATGACCAAGTTCTCTGTGATTCTCTCTCCTTTGCTCTTGAGTATGTGGTTCAATTGGGAAAAGTGGCTGGTTACTTTTAATGCATCTATAACTAAGCTTCTATCTTTACATCATCAACGCTCTGATCACCATCTGGCATCATTTGAAATGAATGGCTCTCGTTTTGGGGAGGCTTCATGTTTTGACAAGCTTGTGGACTTGACTTTTACTCCTGATCTAAAATAGAACACATACATCAAATGCGTTGTCAAGGTCGCTCGTAAAATGATGGGATCCTTTTACCGTTCCAGTAGATATTACACCGCTAATGCAATTCTCTACCTATATAAGAGTCAGGTACGTCCAAGGATGGAGTGTTGTTGCCACATCTGGGCAGGAGCTGCTTATCCTGCCTTGACAGAGTTCAAAACAGACTTCGTAACCTAGTAAGGGTTGCCCTTTTCTCTTCCTTGCAACCTCTTTCTCACAGAAGAGACGTTGCGAGCCTGTCTCTGATTTATCGTTATTTTCATGGCAAGTGTTCGTCTGAGCTCCAATCTATGGTCCCATCTCGCCAAACGTTTACGAGAAACACTCGTCTAGCTGAAAACACTATCAACGATTCCCCCACTCTACTACAATATGGACATCTTCAAGTCCAACGTCGGCAAGCTCTTGATGAGCCGTTTCCCTTAATTAATCCAATTTATCAAATTTACACTTCTAACGATTATTATGATATTGTCCCATTGACCATTGTACACTCTTCAGCCCCTATCCTCGAGTGACCCCTTGGTCTTGATATGTGGTGACTTCTTTGCAAAATAAATCTTATTAATATATTAATAATATTGTTTTTTATTTAATATATAATTTGCATTTTCATTTTAGTTCGTTAATAACGAGTAAAAGTTTAGTTTGTTGACTTAGAATGAGTGTTTTATACGAACTTGATGGTTTAATATGATTAAATTCGTGATCATTTTTGCTTTATGTACTAATTCTTATTAATCCATAACCGTGAATGTATACCATAATACTTAGATGCTATACCCTGTCATAACTCAGGTCCAAACAAAATTTCAGCCAGATCAGCAAAGTAGTTTACAAGAAAAGTGAAACAGACACACAGACAGACTAAGAGGAATATAATATAGAAATATTATGTAATAGTTTAGATATGATAAATGATCAGGGAACAATGTTTAAGCGCCTATCCTCAGCACATTTGTCAAAAATGGCTTCTATTCAACAATTGTTTAAGAAATAAGAAAACAGATGAGTCACGACGGAGAAAATGTCTTGTCAGCCTTTCTTAGAAAGCTGACATAAAGATGACGAACCTTTATCTGCGCCCTGCTGTTCACCTTTGGCTCACCTTACCATATTGATATATCTGATATGAAAGTCACATTTTAAATAGTGGTCTAGTTGGACCTCAGTTACGAGGATCGCAGTCAGACCACCTTTTCCTCTTCTGTTGAACAATAATCAGACACACATCGATACGCAACAGATAAAGTGCAAAGCAATAGTTCGATCTAAACAACAATCTCCTAGATGTTGATGGTCTAGGCTGTAATAAGCATACATTTATTGATGACTTAATTACTTCTACAGGATTCTGACTGACGGAACAAAACCACTGGATTAAATAAAGAGGTCACCACAAATTTCAGCGCAGATTTTTTTTTTTTTTACAAGGTGGTCACTACTTATCAAGGCCCGGAAGCCACTCGGGAATAAAGGTTATTGCGTGCACAGTACGTTGATGTTGAGATTTGATAAAGTGTCTACTTAACGGGGCGGTTCATTAGGAATTTGTTTATGTTGGACTTGAAGACATCCAAGCTGTAGTCAGGTGGGTTACAGGCAGACGGAACAGAGTTCCACAGACGTGCACTTCTAAGAAAGAAGCTTTGTTTATGGAATCTACGTTTTGGTTTTGGCACAGATAAAGAGTGAGGAACATTTTTGACAGTGGTTTCAGCTAAACGGGTGTTTTTCATGAAAGATCGGTGAGGGGGGATCAGGGATTGGAGCTCAGACGAGCACCTGCCATGGAAGTAACGATAAAACAAAGACAGATGACCAGAAAACACACCTAACAAAGTTCGGGTATTACATCGGCTAAAATGTTTTATGATTAACTTCCAATGTGAAAATAATAGTCCGATTTATTAGCAAATACAACCAATCCAATCACTTTGGCAATCATACCTGAACCGGTGTGTGAACATTTAGACAGTCTTATGAAGGCAAAAAATATAGCAGAAGCTGATTATGTCCAGGAATATATGTAAAGCTCCTAACTTATTCATCCCTCTCTCTATCTACACACACACACGCACACACACACACACACACACACACACACATATATATATATATATATATATATATATATATATATATATATATATATATACATATATATATATACGTAGTGCGCCGCAAAAGTTTACAATACACATCTGAAACTGTCAGTTTTTGTATTTCTAGCTTCCAAATGGTAATGAAACGTTTTATAAACATAGAAAATATATTGAATCTAAGATAGGAAAAGTGAGAAAAATAAAAAAAATAATAATTTAACACAACGTGAAAAGAAAACTCAATAATGAGCTACGCAAAAGTTTGCAACACATTTACAAAATAATATTTGTAGCATAACCATTACTGTTGATTACAGCGTGCAGACATTTTGAGTAATCTCTTACGAACTTTTTACGTGTGTCTTGTGTTATTTATTGCATTCTTCCACACAAATTCTCTCCAATTCTCGCAGATTTTAAGGTTCTCTTCTATGGACCCGTAATTTCAATTCTTCCCATAAATTCTCTATAGGGTTAGATCGGGAGATTGACTAGGCCACTATAAAACATTCCCTTTATTTGAATTAAACCAATTTTGTGTGAGTTTCGCAGTGTGTTTTTGATTGTTATCTTGTTGAAAGATCCAGTTTGATTTCAATTTGAGCAACTTCACACTTACTTTAAGGTTTTTCTCCTATAAAGTGTTTCATTCATTTTTCCTCTTATTCTTGCACTAAAGAAACCCCAGATTTTACTGCTGGAATGATATTCTTTAACTGGTATTCAGTACTTTTTTCTCCTAACTTTCGGTGTTTTGAAGTGCCAAATAAGTACAATTCTGGCCTCATCTGACCAAAGCACGATATGCATAAACTCTAAAGGCTTGCTTGCATACCCATTTGTAAAATCAAGCCTAGCACGAATATGCTTTGGCTTAAGAAGGGGAGTTTTCCTTGCTGATCTAGAGAAGATGTCTTTAAGGTAAAGGGTTCTACTGATTGTGTCTTTGCTAACTTTAATTTCACTATCTCTTAAGTCCTTCTACAACTCTCCAAGAGTAATTCTAGGCGAATTCATGCCATTCTTTGTTAATAACCTTTCAGCACGTTCGGTTATTTTTCGAAGAAGACCTGATCTGGCCAAAGGAAGGCTTGATTTGTGAGACTTCCAGTGCCAAATTATTGTTCCAACAGTATTCAATGGAACTATCAACTGTTTGGATATTGTTCTATATCCCAATCTACTTTGATGAAGACTTGCAATTCGTTTTCTGAGCTCTTGACCAATCTGTTTATTCTTTCCAATGATGGGGTTGCTTACAATACGGTTATTAGATAAAGAATGACGAAATACTTTTACTAATTGCTTACTTCGATGTCTATTTGTTATGGGGCTCAGTTGGGTCCACAAGAACGACACAAGAAAACAAGTAGTACGTGGTTTACAAGTGTATTAAGGAAAGGTACAAGGATATAGAGAAAGATAAAGAGAATAGTAGTAGTTGCAGGTATCAGTAAGATCTCACTCCCCGAGGTACAATATCTGTTGAGATCTCGCTCCACCGTAACAGCCTTAAGAGCTGATTATATAGTATCTGGACGAGTCCATTATGGGGTGAGATCTGGCCTCACAACACTATTGAATATTCCTGAACATTCTAGAAGATTCTAAGCATTTTACCATGATAAACCGTCATAAAATAATTGAGAAATCTAAGGAATTTGATACGTGTTGCAAACTTTTGCGGTGCTAATTATTGTGTTTTCTCTTCGCGTTGTGTTAAATTGTTATTTTTTATTTTTCCCACTGTTCCCATCTTAGTTTCAATACATTTTCTATGATTATAAAAAGTTTCATTACCATTTGGGAGCTGGAAATACAAAAACTGCGAGTTTCAAATGTGTATTGTAAACTTTTGCGGGACTATATATATATATATATATATATATATATATATATATATATATATATATAATTATCCACTAACACGTGTTTCGTCGTCTACGACTCATCATCAGAGTGGCTGAATCTAGCTAGATTCGAAATCGGGACTCAATGGTATCAGGCTAAACCCTTACCCCTCGTGCACCTCGCGGACTGTTCTGATATGTCGCGATTTACATAGATGTTATTTGTTTTTGTTTTTGCGATACGTCTTGAATGAATTCAATTATTTACGAAAGTGCATTTTTATCTAAATGTGAGTTGGGAATAATTTTTCCGTTAACCAATTTGGTACCCCCACATGGGGAGCGGCATTTCTTCTCACCAGGGGACATAAAGAAATCAACATATTATATTTGTAGCAATGCTAGAATTTTCTAGTTAAGAAAGTGACGTGGCAGTGTAGTTCTCTGGTTACCAGAGTTAAAGGGGCGATAATCGAGTTAGCATGGGAATTTCAATTTCCTCAAAAGTATTCAAACATACAACAAGTAATAAACTATACAGAAACAGTATTTTATACTTTGGAATCTATGATAAATCGCTAGAAGACTCCACTCCACAGAAATGCAAAGCTAAAATTTGTTAGAGAACATCAAAATGAAAATATTTATACTGGGAAAGAGTATTAGGCACAGATGAAATTAAAATAGAATTGCTTGTGCACAATTACCGGAATAATGTGCGGAGAAAAGACGGTGAAGCCTACTTACCACAGAACGGTGCCTAATGTAAAGTTTGGTGGTATCAGTCATGGTTTTTGTATGTTTTTTTCGGCAAAAAAATAGTTGGTAGAATGTCAATAATAGACGGTAAAATGAATGCTGAAAATACTAGGAAATACTGCAAGAGAATTCAATAACTTCTAATGAGAAACCTAATTGGTTTCTCCAACATGATAATGATCCTGATCATACCACTAGATTTACAAGTTAATGGTTCCCTAAAAGTAACGTTGTTTTCAATGGCCAAGCCAGTCGCAAGATGGTAATCCCATTGCGAATTTATGGCGATATATGAAAATTCAAATAGCGAAAAGAACACTAATACATATCAAGATTTTGAAGACAATATACCAAAAGAAATCGCACACAATACCTTTGCATGTGTGTAATTCAGTAGTTGAACTCAATAACGGATGTTCCAAAAAGTATTAATTCAAGATAATATGTTTTTTTTTGTTTACACGAACATATTTTTCACACGATAATATTTAAAAGATGTACTTATTTATTTCATAATAAGAATTAATTAAACGCATTATTATTTTATAATAGTATATAACTTTATTAATAAAATATGCTTAAATTTGTTCTCATTAAATTTGTTTTTATAAAGGCTTCTACGTACATAAAAATACAAATTTAAAAATGTACTTATAATTGTTTCCCGTCAGTGTAACTCATTCCGTTGCTGTCCACAAAATCAACGGCGTATCCAAGACGTGTACGTATGACATTATTTTTTCAAGCAAACCTCTCGACGCATCAAATCCTGGCTTTAATGAAGATTGATCATATTTGCATGTATTATCTCTCATTTTTTCTTTTCTTTTTTCCCCGCAACTTTTGATCGCGTACACGAAACTGTCATTTTTGCTTACCTTTCGTTCTTCTCCATTAACTTAGCTCGACCTGCACAGAGATCAGATCTCTTTCATTGTACACAGCGAGATAACCGTTTCACTTCTCTTTTTTGCCAAGGAGTCGACACTTATCAAGGCTAAAAAGCTCTCGGGGATAAGAGTTTGTAGAATGGGTTGAATGATGATAACTATTTTGAGAGGATTACAAATGATGAATAGATTAACATCTGATGACTTATGAGCACTGTTTATGACAGGTACTTTAAATATTAGACATGAAAAAGACAATTCTGCAAGCAAGTATTCCTGTGAAACCTGATGCCGAAAATGGAAACTTTTGGAAATAAATTGTCTATGAAAATATCCTTTTATGATCGGTGCACAAAGGAATAATAGAAAGTTCTTGCAGTTGTGGTAGAATAGGAATTCTTGCTGTGAATGTCTAAGATTGATATTTAGCGATTTTGTGTATGAATGATTTATTTGATACCAGTGTCCTACTTGACGAATTATGTCACATGGAATATTCCCATAATACCGATGAGTCCAATTGAGAAAGATTTTGCTTTATTCTAGATTGTCCCCCAGCTTTTAGGGGTGGGGGTAAAGCTGAGTTTCTCACTAAAAATTAACGCCATGTCTAAATTTGTAAATTCAGTATGTTATTGTTATATGTCTTTTGAGATGATTGACCATGTTTTATGATTTCAGGTTCAAATGAATAGCTATAGTAGGAATGTAAATACACCCTACTAAAGTCTAATTGTCACAATAAAACATGCAATCGGAACATGGGAACATTTTAGAAGAACGATACACATTAAAATGTTAAACTTTGAAAAAATACCACAGAAACGTATGGAATGCTTCAGACTGCTTTTGGACCATCTTGTTTAGATAACTGGGATTTCTCCTCCACTGTAAGAGAACGAGAAATGGGAGAGCAACATCTGAAGAACAGATACTACACTTTGATCTTGGCCAAAAGGTCGTAGAACTAAATGAAATAAAAATTAAAATCGAGACATAGCCAATAGATTGCGCCGTAGCCCATAGTGTTAGGTCGTCAGTATTGTACACTTCATACGTATGACGACCTGGGTTCGCGCCTATGTGGGAGGACGTCACTGATGAGATGCAGTACATTGAGACACACTTTGGGTCTGGTGTTGTCCGTTGTCGAAGCAATTGCTTGATTGTACCTAATTCTGGGTTCTAGCTTTATCATGAAAAAGTATGTGTGAACGGGTATTTATATATATATATATATGTATATATATATATATATATATATATATATATATATATCCTCTTTATATATATATATATATATAAGATAAACTCAAAGCATGCCAAACAGTAAATATATTTCAACCTCAAGAGTAGAATCTAAGCCTTGTATCAGTCTAAATTTCAAAGGGCCTAAAGACCCTAATGAATTCATTATCTGATATGCGTTGATTTTTTATGCTACCGTTTATCAAATTTTAGAAACTACCTGCCGAATACACTCAGTGAACCAAGTGAAAAAGATATAAAATCAAACGCGCTTAAAGGAGCAGTTAGAATCATAAAAAGCTTCATTGTTTGTAGCAAACAGAACGGGTAATAAGTATATGTTATTTTCAGCAAAAATAAAAATACAAAATAATTTTTAAAAGTAGAAATCAAAATCAAAGTTTCATTGATATATGTATACATACATTTATATATATGTATGTATATATATATATATATATACATATATATACACATATATATGTATACATACATTCATACATATACATATATATACGCATACATATATATAACTACTTAATTTACTCACATAAAATTAATATACAAAAGTATAGATTTATGCGTAAACTTTAAGTATTTACTTCAAAAGTGCTCAATACGTAGGTAGAACTAATTAGTAAGTTATAACATGTATATGGCGATTAAGCTACACTGAATATTCCGCGTTTCATCCACTCTAGGATTCTTCAGGCTTATGCGCATAAGCCTGAAGAATCCTAGAGTGGATGAAACGCAGAATATTCAGTGTAGCTTAATCGCCATATACATTTTATAACTTTATATATATATATATATATATATATATATATATATATATATATATATATATACTAAGTTATATTTTTTGAACAAAGAATTACAGCAGTGTGATCCCTTGTAAGCAAAATAGTTTTAAAATAAGACCGTAATATTTATATTTTTCTACAGCGTTTCTACTGATGTAGCCACTAATCTTCTTCAAAATCATTTTTGCAAACTTACGACTTTCATGTTTAACTCGGGAATTTGGAGAACATTTCGAACGGAACTCGTGCGATAATTTGTTTTTGTTCCGTCAAACTTAGAACACGTGTTAATTAATTATTATGTTATTTTACAATGGGCTATATTAATGAATACATATTCAACATTTTTTAAGATTGTCGGTTAGAACTGATTGTTAATCAACACCTTTTTCCAATCCCCCATGAATCCGTTCCGAACGGATACCCGAATTCGACAAGATGCACCTGCAGAATATCAGACACTGACCGACATGAATATCACCCAGTTTGAAAAAACGCATCTGAAGAAGAACGGAGCTTACATCGGTAGAAACATTGTGGAAATGACATCTAAGATGAAAACAGTAGTCAGAATAAATACAAATATACAAATTATCAACAGTTATTTAAAAAAAATTGGAACATACTTATTAAATATTTTTCATATTAAGCTCCGAGAATATCTTAACTACCCATATGATTCGATAAGTTTACTGCAGTTTAGACGAACCTTGATTGCAGTCATAAAATCGTCTAGACGTCTCGAAAGGTCATAATTAACGGCCGAACTCTGTGCCTGTGCACTTGTGATTTTCATAGAAGATCACGTATTCTATGGGACTCTGTTTCTCCATACTTATTTTCATTTGTCCACGTTTTTGTATATTTCGAACGAGTGTGTTGCACTCGTCTCCGTGTTAACAAGGCCAGAGAAAAAAGAGCTTTGATATGGCGTTCTCAAAGTAAATATTAAATAGTAGAAAAAACCGAATGCATTACTCACGAAATTGAGAGTTGACAGAAAAAGAGGCGAGTGTTTGAAGTGTTTGAAGCGGGTGATAAATCACTGAGGTTTGATTTCTTCTCGCATTTCCGCCCCTTTTTTTTTTCAACATACACTCAACTTATTTTATTCCCCAAGAACTGATATGACGAGAAAACATATTGTTTCTTGTTTGGATTTTCTATTTTACGGCATATCAACCCTTTTGGGTTTTCGAAAGGCGAACCCCAATACTTACAGTGAACCAGCCCTTTGTTTGTATTAATTATGTTATTCGGACTACCACCTCTAGGATGAGTTAAAGTTTTCGGTTTCCGAATAAATCCTACAAGGTTGAGGCAATTTGTAATTTTCACACAATCCAGATTACCCCTTTTGCGGAGATGAATTTTCCCATATTAACATCCTATTTTGTGTATAAATATTCCCTCGTGGGAAGACAAGTAAATAGTAGCTACTATGCTCATCTTTATTTTTATTTTCACTCCGTTTCGGTCGATATAATCTCCGACTTTTGTTTAAAAAAAACAATCACCACTTATCAAGGCCCAGAAGTCACTCGAGGATAAGGGTTAACGGGTGTAAATGGTCAAAAGGACAATATCATAGTAATCATTAGAAGTGTAAATTTGGTAAATTGGATTACTTAAGGGGAGCGCTCATCAAGAACTTGTTTACATTAGACTTGAAGACGCCCATATTTTAGTCAACTTTCTTAACGTGCATGATTTCAAACTTAAGGATTTCGATTCGAAATTAGGAACCTGAACGGAATTTCGAACAGAATACTTTATTTTATTAATGGAGTAGATTTTTTCTTGTCCAGTCAGACATGACTGCATTATTATTGCCTGTAGAAATACTCATCTTCCAACAGGACTGATTGCCAATATTCAGCTGTAACTATTGTACTACTGATCCATGTGTATTTTAAAGAATATCAAATCGTTTTGGTTATTTGTAGTCGCAATACAATATTTATTGTACATGATATTTGGCTATTGCCGGAGTATTAACTAATTTTGTGTTATCGGATGCCAAAGTCGAAGATCAATCTGAAAAAAAGCCTCTTTGTGTGTATTTCCTTCATATGATCATTTTAGAGATAGTTAAATTACAAATATTTGCTAATTATATTTTTACGTTTCATGGAGTTTCTTTTTCAACAAGCGGCTCCATAGTTTATATGTTGTGTTATTAAACATAGCATTTGATTATCAGAAGAAAGATCAAAAGGAGATATTTTCAAATAGTTTGTTTAATAGAAGGTATTGTAATAATTTAAATAAAACCATCACACGATCTTCGGTTTCTTTTTCAACACTTGCTCTAAATATATTTCTATTATATAGTAATATTATATTCATTTTAGTTCTCCATGAGTGTTGGGAAAATACCTATGAAAATCTATTTTGTTTCTTACAGATGAATTCCAAGAGATTAGAGGGAATTGGCTTTTTGCTGCACCTTTCATCACGCCTTCCTGCCAGTAACGTAACTCGCTTGAATACGTCAACACAAATTCTCACCTTATCTTTTATTGGAAGTTCCCTCTTTCTACCTAATCTAATTTCACGAACAAGTATTGTGAACTGCAGAATGTTAAATAGCCATCACCATTCCTGACTTCACTCAATGTATTTAAATACGCTAATTCATTTTCTCTAACCATGAGCCTGTGAGATTGAAAAATGTTGCTGAAGTGGAATAGCTCCGTGTTTCTCTGTATCGAAATCCGATCTTGGACCTAATAATGGATACTGTCAGGAACTGAGAAATCTCTCAAGCTGAGTCGATATTTGAATATACAGGGTGTTTCAAAAGTCTTGGGAACATTACAAATGCGTATATCTCATGAACTATTCCAGGTAGAAAAATGAAACTGGTGTCATTTTAAAACTTGCTTAATCAAGTTTTTGGTCATACTAATGATTTTCGTCTTATCTTTCCATGTGCAGTAATGGCGTTCTCTAAACAAGACAAGGCGTTTTGCGTCCTCCAATTTGCAAAGACTGAATCGTGGACATGTGTTCAGCGTGCATTTCGCAGGAAATTTAAAAAAGAAGTCCCTGAAAGGAAACCCATTGTCAGATGGCATGCTAAATTTGTGAAAGATGGGTGTTTGTGCCCAAGTAAGCGAACAGGTCGCCCTTCAACTTCAGAAGATGCAGTTGAGCAAGTCCGGAAGCCTTTCAGCAGAGCCCCCGTAAATCAGTGAGAAGAGCCAGCAGGGAACTTCAACTTGCTCCAGCAACTGTCTGGCGTGTCTTAAGGAAACGACTGCAAATGGTACCTTACAAGCTCAAGTTGGTCCAAAAGTTTAAGGACACTGATAAGCCACTTCGCCGTGACTTTTGCATTGCAATGCAAGAGAAGTTGGAAGATAACGGCTTTGATGACCGGCTTGTTTTTAGCGATGAGGCGACCTTCTATCTGAATGGCAAAGTTAACAAGCATAGCACTCGCATATGGGGTACTGAGTGTGACTTTTTCCTTTGGGGCTTTGTCAAGCAACAAGTCTATGTGCCGCCCCTTCCAAGAGATATTGACGAACTAAAGGCTCGAATAACGGCAGTTGTGGGAACCATTGACGTCAAGATGCTGGAACGCGTTTGGCAGGAAATGGACTATCGACTAGATGTCTGCCGTGTGACGAATGGTGCTCATATTGAGCAAGTTTGAAGATTCCCCACAAAACTTGAAACTTTAACCTTTCCAACGGTACCAATTTCATTTTTTAACTCCTAATAGTTTTTGAGTTATTAAAAATCTTTATGTTCCCAAGACTTTTGAAACACCCTGTATAATACTTATATAATACGATATTTGAATATATAACTTACTCTCAGATTGGTCAGTCTCATTGTTTTCCCTTGTCTCTTTAACAGTCAAATAGATTGGTCACAGTATAACCATTGCATTGCTTACTTTATTTCTATCGCAAAAATGTAACAGAAGGCGGAAAGTTGGGAGGGTCAAATCAGCGCTGTTAAAGGAGGATTATGCTGGCCTTTAAAAATTATCTATGCAACCCCATCGGCATTTCCAGGTCGGGGTGCATTAGGCAGTGAACAATGCATTTACTAAACTCATAGAAGGGAGAAAAAGCCTAGAAGAGTAGACCTACTAGACCTTAACCGGACAGATATAAGGCCACCGAAATTGACTAGTTCTTGCCGGACACGTTGTCAAGATCGAAACGGCAACTGGTATGCGACGGTAACTTTAACTGGACGCCAAATGAATGACGCCAATTGCTCTCTATAAAGATCAAGGGAATCAATCTGTATACATTCAACCTAAGGTCCTTCATTTGCCCATTTCCAGTAGCATGATCTACGTCGGTTAAGGGTTAGCTGTATTACGGCATTACAGAATAATATCAGAAGCAAATCATCCTACGACTGAAGAAGCAACTGTTGAGGTTGGAGCGTGCGTTTCTGGATACTTTTTTACACATACATTCTGCAGATGCAAAAACGATTTTGTTTATTCGTTTTATTTGGATTCTTAAGACTGCTGTTCTCATCTTTCATAGTGTTTCGGTCGATGCCGTGTCCGAACTTCTTCAGGTCTATCTTGCCAGGTGTATCCTGTCGAACTTGGGAATCTTTCTGTCGAACTCGGAAATTTGCACGAAATTTCGAACGAAACTGTTTACTTAATCAAAGTAGGTAGAATGATCTCATTCCGTCAGCTATGATCTTATAGACTTCCTAAATAATTCGCAATTTGCATTCTCCGTACCGCCTACATTAAAGATTAGATTGAACCACCAACATTCAAATAGAGTATAATTACAAATTAATTTGACAATGTATTTTATCTACTATGCGACGGCTTGGGCAGAAATTTCCTGAGTTCGACAAGATACACCTGAAGTAATTCGGAGGTTACATCGACCGAAATGTTCTGGAAATAACATTCAAGATGAGAACAGCAGTCCGAAGAATCCAGATAATGCGAATCATCAATCTTCACATGTACATCCTCCGTTCAAATTGACAAAAAATATGTTTATCTAGTGTCTGCATTAATATTTATATTAAATCATAAAGTTATGTGAGTTTTTTTTTTATATATAAAATCATTATTTTTTTCTAATGACCTATCGACAAACATTACTTAATTTTGAATGTTTATTTACAGCTTAAAATGTCTTTTATTACAGACGCCAAAGTTTGTCGGAGTTGCTATTGTTTATTTGGCTTCCCCTCATCATTTGAAGGTGTCTCGTTTGAAATTTTAAAAAATGGCAGTTTATGTGATTGGACGGATATATAGTTAATGTATAAAAATATTGAAAACCATACATGCTTTTTATTATAAGGCATGTGATTCCTTATTACTCGTTTTAGAAAAGTTGTTCACTTAGTATACGCGGTTGTTTTTCTTTTACTTCAACAGCTGTCGCTCCCAATTCAATTTTAAGCGTCTATCTAAGCGAATACAAATATAATTTTCTCCCGAGTGAGTATTGAACTCTCTTTCGAATATATTAATCCCCACGTTCAAACGTTATCGGATCTATGCAATGGTACTGTTGGGTAAGGTATGAACCTCCAAATTTCTTCCTGGTACGGATAAAATAGAAATGTAGTCATATAAAAAGAATCGTTCAGAAGAGTAATTGATTCGCTATTGAATAACTCTCGAGATGTATTATAGATGACGTTACGGAAATTCCACCTTTTTTCCAATAAACATTCCCAGTAGAATATTAACGACATCGAGGCTATACTACAATACTGGTCTAGGATACAATTTTAGTGCGAATATATTCGGGCCGTTCCATATATACATTACAATCCAGTTAACCAACTTTCATCTACCTATTGCTTTGTTCCCTTATTCCATTTTCCTTCTACTGCGAATATTTGGTAGTGAGAAGGGGAATAGCCTAGGATTCCCCGTCATCTAAATTTGATCTAATTTATATTGTCAGGAATTAAGCAATCGCTTAAACTGAATCGATATTTGAATCTATAAGGCACTCTTCTCCTTATCCGTGTGACTTGCTTGTTTTCCGTTGTCCCTGAAACGGTTGGATAGATTGACCACAAAATATAGTTAATCACTACTCTCTATGGGGATAAATACTTTTAGTGAAAGGGCACTCTGTATTACCAATCATGTCTAATAATATTCCAAATTTTTAAGAATGTTCGGATAGAATAATTAGTTTAGAATGACAGTATCAAACCATTTTATATTGGGCAGTTCGAGTTGAAGCACCATCTTTTTATAATATAAAAAGATGGAATCACTTGTTGAAAAGTATTAAAAATCAAATGCCGCTTCTGTTCGCTTTGGTTACCAGTGCCAACACGTGTTTATCCACATGTCGATTGTGTACTTAGTGTAAACATACGAAAGAACCCGTAAGTAAAAACAAATCCAAAGGAAAATTACAAAATATACCAAAGCTCAATATAAGCGTTGATGTATTCAGTAAATAGAGACAGGTCACACCTTTGACCTCTCACCTGTAACAAATAAACTCGAGTTGACATTTTTCGGGGTTGGGTATACTCAGTTCATAATCAAAACCGTCGCTCTCACCTTCAATGCAAATGAACGTGTCAAGTTACAATGTAGACATGAATTGAATTATAAGGGGAATGTAAACAGGTAAATATCTCATACGTTCGCTAAAAACCGTTGTGTCTATTGTAATCGTAAAAGGCCGATAATAAGTTTACAATGCGGGGCCACCTACTTAGAGCCCTATGTTGGTAAGAGTTTAAATAGCTACAGGATGCCTCCCCTCGGAAAATTTCCATCCATAGAATCCTAAACAAATTCACAATTCTTTCTTCAATACAACTTTATTTAGTATAAGTAAACTCTAGTTTATGCCTAACTTGTCCACCCAGCTATGAACGTTCAGAAGTTCTTGTTTTACCGACAGTAAATTATATGCAAGAACACTTTGGTTATCGTCTAATCGGTAAAAACTCTGATTGTTAATAGGTTTTCACACTCATCGGACGTTATCCAGATTTTTATCTGTAGAGTTATTTTAATAATTGTACTAAAAACAATCCTTAACATCCTATTTTAAGTTCTGTATAAATTGTCGTTCAATAATATGAAACGAGAATATTGGACATTCATGATAGAAATTTGGTGGACACGTCTTGTGAAGAATAAGGTTTATTGATACCAACTATAGTTGAACTGCAGAAAGGATTCTAAATATTGATAATGAATCTTCAGCTGCCGTTTGGAGGGGGATAACTTTATATTACTAATTATATCTACTAATATTACAAATAAATACCGATAACCCACGGATAGAATAATTAGTTACGAAGCAACTGCTAATTAACGGTTGAGTTGGACGCTTTTGGTTGAAAATGCTTTAGAAATATTCTAAGGATCAAATGGACTGATCAAACTATCAACCAAGAAATCAGAGACCACACTAACACATAGTATCATCAATAATTTGCAAAAGAATCTACGCTGGTTCGGACCTGTGTAAAGATTGGCCCCGAAAAGATTGTCAACAATGTTCTGTAATGGATCTCGAATGCAAAAAAAGAAGAAAAGAAAGATAAAAACTGAAGGGAAGCGAACAATCGAGTGAGATTTCATTGCATTGGGAGAAAAATCGAAGAGTGGTGCAGATCTGGTTTCAGATTTAAAAAGATGCCATATTTTGACTGCCTCATGTGTCATAAGATGTGGAGTTGTTAACTCTAAAAAGGTTCCTTAACAGATTTGCCAGACATTGTTGATGTCATCTTTGAAAAATGTGGGAAAGTTGGAGATTCATTTATAATCCAAACGAAATAATGGAGTAGTGGGACTTTAAATATGCTTGGAATATATTATTGCTACAAACCAGCTCTCACTAATTTTATGAATTTCTCGCCCATCACAACTAATCCAACTTTCGGCGTTTATCTCCAAACATAATTCTTATTTTTTCTCAATTCGGAATTGAACAGTTTTTTCGAAGATATAAGTCCGCGCATCCAAACCTTTTCGGTCCTATGTTAGCCAATTATGTACTACCAACATTGGGGAAGGCATAAACCTACAATTTCTCTTTAGCTAGATATAACATAGCAACGTCCTTGTATTTAATGAATCGTTTACTATGGTAAGTGTTTCGGTGTTAAAAAAATACGACTTTCCAAAGTTGTTTTTATGTGCTGTGGTGAAAATATTGAATCACCTTCATTATGTAATGAACTATGCTGAGTAATAGCAACAAAAGTGATAATGCAACGGGTACAATCAGGCCGTCCCCCATATACATTACAGCTAGTTAACTACCTATTGCATTGTTTAGTCGCGAACATGTGAGATTGAGAAGGAGCACAGTAGTGGAATAGGCTATAATTTCTTTTCAGCTGAATTCGATATTCGATTTGATATAAGCCGTCAGGGAGTAAGCAATCGGTCAAGCAAATTCGATATTTAGATTTATAAGATATTTTCAGATTGATCAGTTAAGTTGTCTTTTGATCGACCCCACAAGTGTTAGAAATTAAAAACAAGAAAAAGAATAAGTTTAACAATAAAACAAATATATAGAAAGTTGTTCACAAAGGAACACAAAAGATATTTAAATAAGATTGTTAATCAAGGTGTATCGAAAACGAGGACAAGGGATCAGGCAATATATTTTAGATTTAATTTTATGAGTGAAAATTAATTGTGCAAGAGTTTACTACAGATAGGGACCATAGTTTCCGATGGTTAGTTGTTCTACACAAGTTCTGGAGGTGACTGGTTCTTAGTAGACAGTTCTTGAGTTGGAATCCACAGAGCAAAAGATTCTTCCTGTGTTGACACGAAAAAAACATATGCAAAGTTGCTACAGAAAAGTTTTAATTTTTATGGAGCAATTCTGGTTTCTGACTGGTTGGTAGCAGAACGTGAATTAATTTGATTCTTTAGTTCCTAGCAGCATTGTTTATAAATAGAATCTCTCGACTGTGCGGGATCATACCCCATTATCCTTCTGATGATGGGATGTGTCCCATAGCGGCTTCGGGTACAGGGAGACAAGGCAGAGTACTCGTCAAGGATCCGTTCTTGACACTCAGCCCGACAGATGCGGGGCCGGGAATCGGCCCAGTACCTGTCGGACTGAGGTATACCGTTTGAGTATCACCCAGGAGGTCCACCCTCCCAAGCCTTGCCACCCGGCTTTCGGGTGGGGTAAGTTTATTGCTTGTCGCCTGAGGCGCCCCTACCAGGGAATGCTGACGGGGGTGCCCAGGCATTTTTTTGTTGAGGAAGTGTGCCCTCCTTTAGAGGAGCTTGCCCATCTTCCACCTTCCGACCCTGTGTCACATTTTGGTGCGGTGGACACCAAATAAATATCTACCCCATTGCAATTCAAAACTATTGCAACACTACCTTCGATAGAAATCAGTTGAGGGAGTAGGCTGTATTACCAAACATATCTATTAATATTACATATTGCTGGAAATCTTCTGATAAAATAACTAGTTGAAAATAAAAGCAGCAAATGATTTTGTATTTTGGCAGATTGCTCTAACACCCTAGAAGTACATGTATAATGAAGGTATTGAAAATCACATTTTGATATTGTTTGTTTCGATTATCAGTGCCAACACAGGTTTATCACCAAGCGAATTGTGTGCCTACGGTAAACATACGAAAGAATTCGTAAGGAAAAAACACAAATTCAAAGGAAACATAGCCAATATATCAAACCTCAATATAAACGTTGATGTATTCGATAAATATAGTTTACACCGTTGACCTCTCACCTATAACAAATGACAGTATAAACACAAATTGACATTTTTCGGGGGAAGAGGTGAACTGCACTCAGTTCATAATCAAAACCGACGCTCTCACCTTCAATGCAAAAGAACGTGTCAAGTTACAATGCAGACATGAATTGAATTATAAGGGGAATGTAAACAGGTAAATATCGCATACGTTCGCTAAAAACCGTTGTGTCTATTGTAATCGGTAAAGACCGATAATAAGTTTACAATGCGCAGCTAGCAGGTGCTCTATTTCGGGAGAAAGTTTAAACAGTTAAAATTATCCTTTCTACACATACAAATTCAACCGATGGAAACGTTATATTCAAAAACCTTTTTCTGAAATCCAACCATAATAGCAGATATAATAGAAATAAAATAATAGTAGAAATAAAATTGTTTCAATCATGAACGGTGAAGAGATATAATTTTATCGTCACCCACTAATGGCCGGAGATATTTTTGTGAACGTCTCATTATTGGGAGATGTGATCCTCAATAGAATCCATGCTTATAGCAACTTAAATACACATAATTTTTTCTGTATCATTATTTAAAAGATAAATCACCGTTTTATGATGCGCTTCATCTGTGTACTTTTACGTTGCAAACACATCTGGACACAACTGCTTTGCATCAGGTCAGGGAATTTTTGATAACATTATTTTTTTAAATAACCCCACGGATAAAAACGTTTTTGCTCATGAAATCAAATGAGGCACATCAAGAATCAGATCTCTTACTCATGCGACGATCCCAAAACTGACCCTCATTTATTAAATTGTGATACAGCATTATCTTAAATTGGTGGACAAGTGAGGCATACAGTAAAGTGTTTAAATACCAAATATGGTTCAATTGCAGAATTTACTTTTTTATTTATTTTATAGAATTCGCTGCAGACAAGACAGGGACTAACTTGACGTGGGGTGCTAAAATATAATTTTAAAGTCAAAAACGATAATGGTTAAATGATTAGATTCTGAGCAAGAAACAAGTATTCCTTCTCCGATTTTCAAAAGCATCACACATGCAATGTTAGAAATAAAAGATAAAATAAAGGAAGCAAGAGTTACGAGGTTGCCCAAAAGTAAACTCAAGATCCACTTTCTCCTCCCCATACACGATTCTATTATTTTTGTTGTTGTTGTTGTTGTTGTTGTTGTTGTTGTTGTGGTGGTGGTGGTTGTTGCTGTTGTTGTTGTTGTTGTTGTTGTTGCTGCTGTTGTTGTTTGGATTTAAAGTTTTAATTTTCTTTCTCTTATAATAATCTCTACTCTCTTTTGCGTATTGAGCTTTTTTTAAATTCGGTTGGGATTAAATTTTCTATATATATAAATACTGTTATTTATATTAGTTTGAAGTTTACCATTGTGTATATCAGGGTAACCACTACATCCCTTTGTTTTCATATATATATATGTATATATATATATATATATATATATATATATATATATATATGTGTGTGTGTGTGTGTGTGTGTGTGTGTGTGTGTGTACTAAACGGCTATATTTACTACCAGGTTGTCCGGCGTTGCTTAGTCGTAAAATACGCATATTATATTTTAATTCATACAGAAACTGAGACATGTGCATGTGAGTATTATACTTTTTTTTCTAAACAGTGAGTCAAGTAAGTTAAGAATTAGACACGCTTTACACGATCTGATTCTTAATATAAAGACGTTGTCATGTTTTACGGCCGCGCATGTACATTCGTGAAACAGTTAACAAACAGATAAACATCCGATGACTCCCACGTACCAATTTTTTTTTAATATTGATCCATTAGAAATCTTGTTTTCCGGATGAAAACAGATTAAAAAGTGTACTACAAGTTTGAATACACTATGTTCTAAAATTCAAGTCTAGATAAAAAGTTCGTTGAGTATATAGGTTGAGAAGTGTCTTCAAACAAACTCATTCTCACTTTTATAGATATATGGATAATGTAACTATCTTCTGTCGTTTTACGAGCTTCAGCATTTCTTGGAGTAATAAAGTTGAAATTTTCATTTTAATATTTTGAAAATCGATCTATTACATTGCATAGAATATCATCTCAATTTTATTTTACAATTTTATAGTATTTTCTTGATAAATTAGCTTAGATAATGTTTTCGTTGTTCAAAATAAAAGAAATTGAAGTTAAGTCGTCGTCAACCTGGAGACATTCAGGTGAGTTCGACTCGATTTTGGTAATTAACAGTCACTGCCGTGATGGCACATGGCTGAAGGAGAGAGTAAGTAATAGAAAAAGTGTGTTTAATTAAAGTGTAAAAGTGAGAAAATTTCCAAATATCCTGATAGGATTTGATTAAGCATTTAACTATCGATCTATACCTACTTCATTCCTATTTGCCACTTAGTGACAAGTTATGGTAACAAGAAATGCAAGTTTAGCCGTGGTCACCTTATTAAACTCAACATTTTGCTCAATCGATTTTGAAAATAAATGTGATTATCTCACTCTTCATTAGTGATTTGGAACAAACAATGAACCTCTTTTGTCTTCAACCGTTTTCTGTTGATAAGAAAATATATCCCCAAACAAAAACTTATGAAGAATAATTGGTAAAACATATTTACTACAAGAAATGGAAGTCCAGAACAATTAATTCTTCTTTGATTCTTACATCTAAAATAGTCAATGTGCTAACAAACAAGTTAGCGAGATTATCATAATTTTAGTTTTATTATTAGGGCTATGACAACAGCATATTATTTTCCTTGTTTTGATTCTAAGGTGTGTATCATTGATATTTTACATGTTTCTATATAGAGTGATGTGATTCTCAGTTAATTAATTGATGGTCAAAACAATGAAAAGAATATGTTGTTGTCATAGCTATATTTATTATATAAACTTGTAGACTAGTTCAGATTCCAAGTGACTTCATAATATATATATATATATATATATATATAAATAATATAGATAATAATAATTGATAATAAAGAGTAATAATTATAAATTATGAATCAGTTTCAATAGGTTGGTTGGTTGGTTTGTTGGTTGGTTGGTTGTATTTCTTTACGGCATATCAACCCTTTTCAGGTTATTTAATGCCGAATCCAGTTATTTTGAAGAAATGCTTTTGATAGAATATATTTGTTTTCAAGTCGGTTTTTATTTAACCCATAGTTGAGACCCTAACAAGTACTACCACTCCGGGTCAGACTGGACCTGGATGCAATGATGATTAAAGGGTGGTTCCACACCCCCAAAACCTCCAATCTGGAGCCTCACCATTGGATATAGTTAAAGGTCATATCCATGACCAGTTTCAGTAGGAAAACCAAACAAAATCAAGTTCACTATGTAGGTTTTTCCTGTTTAAACTGATTTATGATTTATAATTATTAATGTTTATAATCAATATTAATATAACTCTAGAGAAATGTATCTATAGAGTTTATTTAATATCTACAGTATTATGACCAAGATTATTTTAAAGTACTGATACATTAAAATAAACTTTGCTCTTTAGACTCCACGTCAAATTCCCTCTATAAAATTAAAAAATATATATATATATATATATATATATATATATATATATATATATATATATATAGATGTGTCCGACCGCTTGATCCCTTAAAATAGGGATTATGAATATATTCATATATATATATATATATATATATATATATATATATATATATATATATACACCCTGCACTGATGATTCCCGAAAAGATGAAACACTAGTGTATGTAGGTATTTGTTTATTATAGTAAATAATTATGTATATATATATATATATATATATATATATATATATATATATATATATATATAAATGTATTCATAATACCTATTCTAAGGGATTAAGCGGTTGAACGCGCCTATATATATATGTGTGTGTGTGTGTGTGTGTGTGTGTGTGCGTGCATATATATATATATATATATATATATATATATATATATATATATTTGTTTAAATTTGTCCAAATGTTTAGGAAACAGTTGTAACACATAAGGAAATACACAGTATGATGTTCTTAATTTGTTGTCCTGGTTTTTGCAAAAATATTGCATATATACTGAAGTCATCTGAAAAAAAAATGGCACAAAGGTAATTATTGCATGTTTTTAGGTTACTTACTACACTTGTCGAAACTTGATTCTTATATTGGAATCTTAGACATTTTCGTCTCACACACTCTCATTTTTATTGTTTTCCTTACGATAGAAGACTTTTCGAATCGAGTGCCACAGCACGTCTGCTTCCTAAATTCCCTGTGGGTCAGAATGAGCAAGGTTTATTCTTACCATGTTTTACTGATCCTCCTCCGCCTCCTCCTCTCAACCACGATCGGCCGCTCAGGTTGAGATGAGTAATATCGCAATTCCCTTTCACCACTCCAGTGCCACGATTCTCACACTCTAACGGTAAAAATGCTCGCCTGTCACCTGTGAGATTTGATTACGACTTCGTTTTTAACGAGTTGTCGAAATGCAATTAAACACCGTTATACATCGACACGTGTGAAACCATCACGCAAGTAGGATAACAATAATAATGAGTGATGCGACTATTATTTTTCAGATTGGCTATTCTTATTGAAAATTAACGAGTCAGTGTTGACTAACTTTATTATGGAAAGAGATTTAGTTCATCTACTTTAGTCGGAATTTGAGTTTATCAAAAAGTCTTTTATACTAATACAACACTGGATAATACTGCAGACCACGGAAGTGGCAATCACGGCTCTATATATTCGTTAACTTGCTGTGATCACTCTTGGCAGCTAGGGTAAAATATTACGAAAATTGTTTAATGAGCGCGAATAGAATTATCTAAATATCACTTTACTTTTCCGTACGTCCAGTGTCACAATAAAAAGAAGCATCATCATCGCAAACATGAGAATTAATGAGAAACAAATTACCTCCTTTTAAAGTCGCTTTGTATCAGTTAAAAACCATTAAAACAATTTCCTATCAAAAATTTAAAATACAAAACATGGCTGTCTGTTTACGGCTTGAAATTGGCTATTTTATTTTATGATTTAGAATTGAAAGAAGACTAAGTTTTTTTTATTATAGTTTCCTTTTCAAATTAAAAATAAATGTTCAAGCGAATTAACATTTGTTCCTTTATAATTTATATTAAAAAACTATTCAGAAAAAAAACAAACAAAACAATGTGTTGTGTGTTGAATTATTGAAAACATTTATTTTTTAAAATTAATTTGTTATAGCTTTAAATGGTTAAAATGTTTTGCTAAATATTGTGTTCAATTCGTCTTTATTTGTTTTAATTTATATTTATTAATTTTATTTATAATGTGCTTAAAAATGTTGAACTACTGTGGAATTGCCATTGGTTCTGATAGTTATTTTGTTATTACATGACTCGTCGAATATTGTCTCAAACTTCAAACTTTGGACTACTATGTATAGACTCTAGTTGTTAAAAAGATTAATAAGCACCCTCATCACGTATGATAATCAATAAAATGTCTCCATAAAAATTAGTAATATAAAATATGAACAACGTTATCTGATCTTAGAAAGTAGATTATTCAGTCTCTCTCTCTCTCTCTCTCTCTCTCTCTCTCTCTCTCTATATATATATATATATATATATATATATATATATATATATATATATATATATATATATATGGGGTGGTTCATTAAACAATAGAGGCAATTTTTGTTTATTTCTTTTCCGTTGGCAGGTCAGTGAGTTAACGTTTTGTTGTTGTGTGAACAGGAACTCGTTATATCTGCAAACCTTTTCAACCCTCATGAGTCTTCGTCAGACATGTGATGGGTTACAAAATTACAGTTGGTGAATTTATTGACAACGGCAATTAAAATTCTTATAGGGTCATTTTAGGATGGATCAGCAAAGAGACAAACAGGAAGCCACTGTTGTTTAATGGCACACGCATAAAAAATGCTGCTAAATGCATATATATATATATATATATATATATATATATATATATATATATATAATTTGAGGTTGCTATTTTCAAAGGTAGGGTAACCAGTGAAATATAACGAGGTTTATACAAGAGTGCTCAATACAGAAGTAGAGCAGGTTACATTTGTCTTTACATAAGCAGTAGTTTGTTGCTACACAGTCATGAGCATGTTTCGGTCTACTAGTATTTACTAACTAACCTCATCAGGCAATAACCCTTATTTTCGAAAACGATTAAGAATTCCGTTTTCGAAAATAAGGGTTGTTGCCTGATGAGGTTTCTAGTTAGTAAATACTAGTAGATAGAAACATGCTCATGACTGTGTAGCAACAAACTACTGCTTATGTAAAGACATACATACACACACACACACACACACACACACATATATATATATATAATGACAGATCATGGCCATTATTTATATTATTATGATATATTTTAGTTTTTATTAATACATAAAACACCATACACTATATTTTCATCATACAACATATGAAAGCATGTGTGCTACAGCTTTTCTGTTTGAATGAAGTAAACTGGAAATTGTTAAGATGTCTGGAAATTTCCATTCAGCGCTTCACGTTGGTAATTGTTTGTTTTTCTTTGTTAAACTGAATTATTAGTTCTTTGACTGTAACAGATTGTTGGTTTGCGGTCTAACATAGTGCTCTGAACAACTCCATGATTATTTTAAACAGCTTGCTATGTCGCCATGTGTACATCTAAAGCCATGTGTGGGTATGTAAATAGTATATAGTGCAGGGTACTCCTATCACCTTTACATGAAAAACACAGATCTCAATCGGTATATCGCCATGATTTTAGATTGTCATACGAGGGTCTTACTAAAAGTAAAGCCTGCTTTTTAACTAAAAAGTTGAAGAGCTGCGGAGATGTGAATGTTACCTTTATAACGAGTGACCTTTTGTGACCCAGAATTTATTTTTTTTACTTATTCATCACTATTGGCAATGTACGTTTGTCAGGAATTCTATTACTCAACTCTGCTTCTGACCCATGTTCGCGTGAGTGGTTAGCTTCATTTTGCCGAGGCATCCATCAAACGAAGGGCATCTAATATCAGCACTGGCTTAAATGACAAAGTGAACGACACCCCTCTCAGCACCATGATTAAAGAGGTTTTCAACAGGGTGCACAAAGAAATTAGGCTCGGCACCAATTGTGCGTTGACGGCCAAAACCTTAACGTATTGTTCGACGCAATCTCTCTCGCTACCGATCTGTCGTTCATATATGATGGGGCGGTAGTAATAGATGCTTGTTGGTTACGTCCAGAAAACAAACACCCAACATATTAACCTATCAGAAAACAATGACATTATTAAAGGCATAAACTCGGCAACTTTAGTTCAATTCTTAAAGGAATACGCATTATAGATGGATTTATTATTAATTGTTCAAATTAAGCCAAAACAAAGCGGATCAATTGATGAGAGTTCTTCAGATATGGCTTGGTGCAATTACGAAGAACACTGAGTCTGTGCAACCTGCCTGCACTACATCTCTGACTTCATTCGAGTTTGACCAGATCAAAATTGTTCACCAACAAAGCGGTCATCCAGGAGTGAGACGAACACTCTACTTTGATAAACAGATTGAAGATGGTGTTTCTAAAGACGGCTGTGAAACACGTTGTCAGAGAATATGAAGAATGCCAGTCGATTGATCCACCACCAATGCACAGGTAGAGGATGTTTTAAACATACCAACCAGTAGCGATGGATATTACACATTGCAATGGGGCTCATGTTTTTATATTGATTGACTGCGGTCCCATCGGTTTGCCATTTGGTGACGCAATATGTGAAGAGAGTAACCAACCAGCTTAATACGCTTT
Organism: Euprymna scolopes; assembly: GCF_053919585.1. Taxonomy (NCBI): domain Eukaryota; kingdom Metazoa; phylum Mollusca; class Cephalopoda; order Sepiida; family Sepiolidae; genus Euprymna; species Euprymna scolopes. Next base: position 86,196,233 of record NC_136505.1, read on the forward strand.
TTTATAAGCGAAACCAACTGATAGAGATGCTCACTGATAATAACATTAACTTTCGGATTAGTTTATTCACAATTTACCATTTAAGTGGAGAATTCTGCTGTGCATACATCTCCTATGATAATGCCATAATCGAGCGATGTCACAGACCTATCAAAAGAATCGCAGTCAGAAAACTATGTACTATGCAAGAAGCAGTACATTGGTACAACGTCTTGGACGATGTACTACAAAGCATAGAGTTGAATGAGTGACCGAAATTACTAGTACACACAGCATACCGGTCGACAGAATACTATGGGATGTGAAAGATCTGCGGACGGTCTGTTCTGACATGTCTTCAGAGAAGGTGAGTTAAAGATTTGTGACAAAGAGAGATTAGGTGAAAAGGCACCTAGCATAAATGCATGTGATGCCTTTTCCGATAAAACTTCAAGTGGAGACCCAGTAAATATGCCAACATGAAGAAGCACACGGAGTAAAAGACAAACTACCGAATGTTTAATGTGTGACCATATGATTAGGAAGGGGGTGTAGCAGTTATACTACAAATAACCTCACCTCATGGAAGCAAAAGGTGTGTTGTCTCTGCTATTGGCGAGAGTTACTAAACATAAAAAACTAAACTTTAAGCGAAAGGAGACATTATTTCGTTCATGCTTCATTAATAAACATCTGCCAGTAAAATATGCGCATGTGCATGGAAAAACGGTGAGCAAGGAAAAAGTCCCACTTGCAAAGAATTCCGGTGGTATAAATAGTATTTCTAAACTTGACAGAACATTTCGTCGTTAAATTTGAGTCTGTGGCCAACGCCGGGACACAGGTAAACTAGTTTTATATATATATATAGCTCTCTGCCTATACATATTTTTTAATTCCTGTGTTATTCATAAACGCTCAGAATATAAATAAAAACCAAATAACAAATGTTACATCCACTTAAATATGAAACAGTAAAAAAATCAATAGATTATAAAAAATTGTAATATATATATATATATATATATATATATATATATATATATATATATATATATATAAAATAATAGATTTATCTGTGTGTAAATATTTAACATGGTACACTTTTAAATTAATGGTCAAATAACACTAAAATTCACAGTAAATATTAATCATAGATTAAGGATGGTTTATACCGAGTGAAATCTTTGTTTTAGTTGATAAATAACGCGTACATCAGATATGGGAAAGTTGAAATACAAAATTTTCATTTCAACTAGTCGATATGTTTTTACTTCTTTTGCGCATGATTTGAAATATATTTAAACGTATTTTACGGAAAGTAAATATTTATTTTATTTATTTACAAGCTCGGAAGATGAAACTTTTCTTTTTAATTTTTTACAGATTTTTTTACTGTGTTTTAAGACGATAGATATGTTTTGACAATCATTCTTTTGCCGTAAATAACTTATGAACAAATTCAAAATTCAATGAAAAAATGTGTACTTTTCTTTAGTAAATCTACCACGACAGGGGACAAATTCTAAGTACAGTTTTGATTAAAAAGCTTACTTGGGCTAATGTCAGGTTCTTTCGTTTCTTTTCTTCTTTTCCCCTTTTTTCAATTAATGCGTAAATATGGTTTGAGATTCAAAAATTGGAAATATTTATAGTCTAGCCTAACTTTAATAATGTTATTTTTATTTAAATTAAATTATACTCCTATTCCCTTTAAATATTTTTTTATTTTCTCAATAGTTAAATTTCCTTTGCTTTAAATAACGTCGCTCTTTTTCTATAAATAATTTTTCTTTTACTTTTTGAAAAGGAAATAAAATGAAGACATCCCTATATATCTTTTTTTATTCATTCACTAGTAATTATTATATTTAAAACAAAATTCCAAAGTTATCGAATGCATGTGTTGTGTTTTTAGAAAGATTCCCTTGCACATTTACTGAATTCAAATAGTTTTTTTTAAATATGACAACACAAAATAGAGATTTATTTTAATTCAAAATAGAACTTTTCGTAACTAATAAAATATAAATAATCATTAAATTTTGAAAAAAAACAAACAAATATCGACTTTTGTAAGTTTAAAAGTTTTCAGGTATGCTGACAACGAATATTGTAGTGTAATTTGGGTCTGATGGTCGGTTTAAAAGATAGTAAAACATTTTTTATCCAACATAAAACCTAATGCAATCCCTAGCAGTCATTTTTTCACAATCGAGGAATTAGCAATGCGCATGTGTAACGGCTTTCTGAATAAGCACCCTCAAACCTCCCAATGTTGAGAACGGCTTTCGGAATAAACAGCCCCATCTCTCCATGTTAAGAACGGCTCTCAGAATGAACACTCTCAACTTTCCCATGTTAAGAACGGCTTTCGGAATAAACAGCCCCATCTCTCCATGTTAAGAACGGCTCTCAGAATGAACACTCTCAACTTTCCCATGTTAAGAACGGCTTTCGGAATAAATACCCCAATCCCCCTCTGTTAAAAACGGCTTTCGGAATAAATATCCCCAACTTCCCTATGTTAAGAACAGCTTTCAGAATAAACACTCCATTTTTTTCCATTTGATAAAATATTTGCTTTGTCGTCTCTTCAGTTACACGCATGCGTATTACTTACTACTCGGTTATGAAAACAAAATGGCTGCTAAGAATTAAATTAGCTTTTACGTTGGATATTATATGTTTTTATATCTGGTAAACGAATTATCAGCCCAAATTTAACTGTGACATTTGTTGTGAACATATCCGAAAACCTTTAAAAGTTGACATTTACCATCCAAAAACGTGTGCGACTGAAACCAACCAATGAAAGGTTGGCACAAAAGCAATCATTCAAATATAAACAGAAGTCTTCTTGCCGATTATTTTTAAACGAAATTCAATAAAATTTAAATTTGCGCAAAAAATGGTAAAGTTTATGTTCATCCATCCCGCGCCGATAGAAGTCCCAAGCAGCAGTTGCCAAATCTTTACAATATTTAAGTATAATTCTATTCTTTTCACATCCTACACCAGAACTTTACATTATTAATATTTAATTATATAACTATAAGTTACCCTTAGAATGTTAAAAAGAGAGATACGTCTAACAAAACGGTGTAGTCTACAATAAGTGGTTTATCTATCTAAAAACATGCTGCTGTCTTTGGGAACTGAACGTTTGATTCGGTCATGAACTCTTTCTTTTCATTTAAAATGTGATATGAAAATCCGGCATTTCTACAATACTGCGTGGTAACCACGTTTTTATTTTTCATTCTGAAGAATATTATTATCAGGAAACATGTATTTGAGATAGGCAGTGCAGACTGAGTCTGCAGCCCCTATCTCAAATCACCTCCTTTTCATTGGCACTAGTTCAATAACATTGAATATAGAGCTTCAATTGCACAAATTATCATGTGGTCAGACAGAAAATTTAATTAGTGACCTGATAAGTAAGGTTTTCCAAGATATCGCAAAAATATTCCGCAATGTTAGATGACTTTGGGAAAAGAGAAATCTTGGCCACTAAAAATGATGCTGTTGATATGATCAATTAAAGTCTTTTGCAAGAGTTATTGATCCATTAATCCATTTATTGTGTTATTAATGAAGATCAAGCAGTAAAATTTCCTGTAGAATTTACTACAACCGCCTGGAGTGCCACATAATTAGCTGATATTGAAGGAAGGAGCTCTAATGATATTATTAAGAAATCTTGATCCACCTAAACTGTGTAATAACACACGTTTAGCGATAAAATCATTGAAAACTAATGTTCTTAAAATCATTATAACAATTGAAATTTAAAGGTGAAATAAAGCATCAGATTTGTTGAACTTAATCTTCTGACACCTTGATTTTCTCATGGTAAGTTGCATGTTGGTTGCTTACGTATTTAAGTCCCGAAAAACTCTACATTTACACACCTGTTAGAGGTCACACCCAAAAAGTTTGTATATGTGGGGTTTCTTCAAAATTAACGCTACATGAATGGTTATTAGCGTTTAGATATGCACTACTTGAAACTAAATTGTAATTAATTTATCAACACAATAGATTACTAATGTCATCTTTATATATATTGTATATTACATAGCTAAAACAAAAGATAATTTAAGTTTTCAGATATGCATTGTTATATAAAATAATAATTGCAAATTTTACATCATATTTTGAAAGTACTAAAAGATAAAATGTTAAACAAGAAAAAGGATTAGGGCTACTGGCGAGACATCTATGAAATAAAACGCACCTACTGCTCTTGCCTTATAGAAGATGTGGAAAAAGAAGCGATTATGAATTACTGTTACGTTTACATAATAAGATAATTATGTATGAGGACGGAATATTCAAATATATCAAATACAACCTGGTAACGACGGGTACTTCAACTAGAATATATATATATATATATATATATATATATATATATATATATATATATATATATATATACACTTGTGCCCGATATTATTCATAACCCTCGGATCTTTGAGATTTCTATAAGAATATTGCTCAAACCAGAAGGTAGACAATATTAAAGGGATTTCAAACAATAAATCAAGCATAAGCATTTAATTTAAACTCAACAAATAAATAAATTATGCAAGTTTGAAACATTATACAAAGAAAAACAATAATGGCACTAGTTCAAAATTATTCATACCTCTCTTACTAATAGTCAATAGCATGCCCTTTATTCTTAATAACTGCCTGTAACCGTTTTGGATATTTATCAACAAGGTTTTTACAAGCATCAACACTGATTTTTGACCATTCTTCAATGCAGTAGTTCTCCAAATCCCTCAAATTTCTAGGTTTCCGCTTTTTAACCTCAGTTTTCAATATGTGCCAGAGGTTTTCGATAGGGTTCAGGTCGGGACTCTGGCTAGGCCATTCCAAAACATTAATTTGATTATCCTCAAACCATTTCTTGACTATTTTGGCAGTATGTTTTGGATCATTATCCTGTTGAAGGACCCAGTTTGGTCCTAAATGGAGCTTCTCCGCATCCTGTCTAATGTTTTTCTGGAGTATCTCCAAATATTGCTCCTTCTTCATGGTTCCATCTATCTTGACCAAACTACCTGGACCACTAGCCGAAAAGGAGCCCCAAAACATTAGGCTACCACCACCATGTTTCACCGTGGGTATGGTGTTCTTTGGGTTGTAAGCTTCTCCTTTCTTCCTCCAAACGTAAGAAGCATCCATATGGCCAAACAATTCAATTTTTGTTTCGTCAGTCCACAAAATACTTGAGAAAACGGACTCTGGAGAATTCACATGGGTCCTAGCAAACTTTAGACGTGCTGCAAGGTGTTTTCCGGTGTGCAATGGAGTCCTTCTTGGTCTTCTTCCTTTCAGACCATTTTCATGCAGAGTCCTTTGCAATGTTTGCCTTGATATTTTTATGCCAGAAGACTCCAGATTTTCTAAAATGTCCTTAGTAGTGGTGGTTGGATTTGCATTAACACTTCTTACAATATTCCTGGTGGCTCTAGCAGACAGTTTCCTTTTCCTTCCTCTACCAATCAAGTTGTTTGTTGTGTGGTGGCTCTGGAATTTTTTGATGATGCTCTGTACTGTTGCTGTAGGGACCTCAAATTTCTTGGAAATTGACTTGTAACCTAAACCATCCTTATGTGAATTCACAATTTTAGTCCTAAGATCATTACTAAGCTCTTTTTTCTTCCCCATTCTAATAATTTTTATTCTTTTATTGGTTTTCAGTTGATATCCTTTTAATTTCTGAAAAATGCAAAAAACGAAATGAAATTAATCAAAGGTTGTATAAAAGCATTCAAAATAAGAATCAAACAGGAAACAAACAGTCAGAAACTCGATTAATACTGAAAAAATAAGGGGGTATGATTATTTTTGAACATTGCAGATTTTATAAATAGCTGTATATTTCTTTTATTACAAGTATCCCGGGATTTTAAAATGACGAAAATGATCAGAAGAGGTTTATTAAGAATATGTATCAATATGGACGTAAAAAATAAATTCTTACAAAGTTACACCTAATAAACTCAATTTTCAAGGGGGGGGGTATGAATAATATCGGGCACAAGTGTATATATATATATATAATTCAGGGCTAAAATATTCAAATATAAAAACTAATCGATTTAGCGAGGTTTAAATAATAATGTTCATTATATATATATATATATATATATATATATGTGTGTGTGTGTGTGTGTGTGTGTGTTGTAAACTGTTTACAAAGAAAAAAGAACATGGGAATAGAGCAGCAAAATGTATTAACAAGAAGAGACAAAAACGAGTGTTGTTCGTTGGTTAATCCAACAACCTCGATTGGTTCATCAGGTATTGACTCCCGCCATACGTCGTCGTCTTCCGGTATTTATTATGCATGGATCAGTTCATTCGATCGTAACACAGGTAATTTAGCCACAACAATATATATAAAAATATATAAATAATTCTTCATAATTCTTTTTGTCACTTTGTTTTCTCTTTTTTATTTTATCTTTTCATTCTCTCGACTGTCATTTTTCAGGCTCTTGCGGGTTGTTGTTATCTGGTGAGAGTTAATACATCACTACTCTCTTTCCTATGTAGACCTATCTTCCCAGCTGTTTAAAAGAAGGTACCAACTATTCTTTGCATCTGAGCTTGATTGTGAGCTATCAGAGCAGTGTCGTCTGCGAACAGTAGTTCTGTTATAAGCTCCATCTTTGTCTTAGTCATGACCCTCAATCTTGCAAGGTTAAACAGTTTCCCACCAGAACGTGTTTGTATGAAGACACTATCTTCGATGCTTTGATGAACCAGCATTAGGGCGGTTGTCAGAAATAGGGTGGACGGTGTTCTTCTTTTCTTATATTTTTTCTTTTGTCTTTTTATTTATGTATTTTTACTCATAATCGCATTTCCTTTTAATTTTTATATAGTCTCTTTCGTTGATTCTATTCTCTGTTTTTTTTCTCTGTTCCGTTTTTCTCTCATTCTTTTCTATCTTTTCATCGTTGTTCTCTTCTTGTTTTTCTTTATTTTCCTTTTTTTAATTTTTCCCCTCATATTTTGTCCTTCCTTTTCTCATTATTATCTGGTGCTATCAGATCTATCTGTTTGAAGATACCGGCTTCCTAAGATAAACTCTACCAAATGTTAATGCCATAGTTTTGTATATTTTCCTCAGTCATGTTCTACAAAGACAAAAACAAAACAATAATTTTCCTCTACAGAACATCCACACGAAACATCATAAATAAATATCCAAATATATAAAGATTTGAAACGTAAAACCGTTTTAAATTTGACATTAAATAACCTGAAAAGGTTGACATGCCTAAAACTAAAACCAAATCAACACCATGGATTCATATCTGAAGATTTAAAGAAAATTAGTAACGTGATAAATGGTTATTGCATAAACGTTTCTAAAATCAATTATTATTTTCCGAAATTTCTAATTAATGCTATATGTTATTTGTGATTTAATAAATTGGATTAAACTCGTGAAAACAAACAAACCAAGCAACATGAATTAATATTTGAGGATATACACAACTTTAAGCATTTTTTTTTTTAATTAATGGATCCGGAATAGAATAACTTTAAACGGGTTGCTATATCATAAAAAAGAACCAACCCAAACGCTTTAAATATCTTAAAATATAAAAGATTTAAAGCATAAAACCATTTTTTCAAAGTTATCAGATTTGGCAATTAATAAACCGAAAAGTGTTGATATGCCAGAAAACAACTAAAAGAAAATTTCGGGTTTGTATTACTGTACACATAGATTCGAAAAAGTTGTCAGAAAACAAATATATAACAAATAAATATTATCAAAGGCAAGATAAGTTACTTTTCTACCAAACTGGATATATTTTTCGTGTTTTTATTAAATGTAACATGTTTATTCAGCTCGAAAAGCACACAGTGTTTACTGATGTATTGGAAAATTCAAGATGGCGTCTGACTCTCTCTTTAACAGGGTAAGTTCGGGAAAAGGTGTTATAAATTAAAAAAAACTGGATAAAATACTGTTAAAACGTCGCTCAATATATGTTACCGTGGCATGGGTTTAAGGTTGACATATATTTGGCGGGTTTTTAATAGTATTTTTTCTAGTTTTTTATTTTATTTATAACACCTTTTCCCAAACTGATCGTGTTAAAGAGAGAGTGAGGCGCCATCTTTTATTTTCCAATACATCGCTAAACACTGTATGTTTTTCGAGCTGAATAAACATGTTACATTTAATAAAAACACGAAAAATATATCCAGTTAGGTAGAAAAGTAACTTATCTTGCTTTTGATAACATTTATTTGTTATATATTTGTTTTTTGACAACTTTTTCGAATCTATGTGTACAGTAATACAAACCCGAAAACTTTTTTACCTTTTTCTGTTTCTTTTTTTTTTTTTGTATTCCTTTATTAATTTATGCTTTGTCTTCTTTGCATATTAAAGTGTCTTTCCTCATCTATCTCTTTTGTTTTTCCTCTTTTTATTAATTTTTTATTTCTTTTTAGAGATGAACGTTTTTCTCTTTTCATTCACTTTTAGCACTTCATGTTTTAATAAGGTTTTTCTCATTTCTTCTTCTGTCCAGCATTCATTCTTTATTAATTTTTCGTCTGTTTTTTTGTTTCATTCTTTTTTTAATATATCTGCATTATATTCCTTTTTACTCATTCTTTTGGCATATCACTTCTCGTGTTTTTCATTCTTCTGTTATTTTTCCTATTGTTACTTTTCATGTGTTTTTTCTTTCTTTCATTCTACCCTTCATATAATCATGTATGTTCGTTCTGAAATCGACCCCTTTACCACAAGCTGGGCTAATACCGTCTTTTAGATCTCTCTCGCGTTTTATCGCCGGGCTCACTATAGTTAATGACATCTCATGCTGCTCCCCTTGCAACTCCCTTGTCAAACGCCTGATGGCCTATTTAACTCTTTTCGGGACAAAAAGGAGGGAAATGTGTTGCCAAAATATCCCCATAGCATTCAAGCGTGAGTGTCAGCTTTCGCCACTTCTTTTTTTTATATACCCATGACCTTCTCGCTTTTTCTAACATCTTTCACCTCCCTCTCACCTCTCTCTATTCCACCCGTCTTTCTTTCTAATAGTGTATCTCTCTCTCTCTCTCTCTCTCTCTCTCTCTCTCTCTCTCTCTCTCTCTCTCTCTCTCTCTTTCACATATCTCTCTGTCCTCTAGTTTTTGAAAACATTTCTAACTCCCGTCAGAGTGACCGATACGTGAGACCGACAGGCTCAGCGTCGAGACCCCACGGGATGCAAGTATGTATGGTAGGTGGGGATAAACTAGATACACTGGCAAAATCGTTTCAGTGGTAATACTGCCAATGATTTACGAGACCTATGCTAGGCACAAGTTTAAGATATCCAAATTATTTAAAATCTGATCCGTCACTCTAGATTTTCAAAAAGTGGTCAAACATCTAGTGTCAGCGAGAAATGAGTTAATGAACTTCCTATTATATCAAGTGTGATGACTATTTGAGGACATGTTTCATATGTTATATGAAACATGTTAGAAAGCCATAAAATGTTATGAAACGATTTTATTAAACGATTAAAATCATTTTTCTAAGACTTTCGGTATAATACACATTTTTCAAAAAAGTTTAGGTTAAAAAAATTCCCTTCGTTTTACTGACGGTATTAACCCTCAGGGGACAGATTCTCGTGGAGAGAGAAAAGATAGGTCTGTTCTTGTTTGTTGTTGTAATCTTGAAGTGGGTTCGTGTGTGTGTGTGTGTGCTTTGGTGCGAATTAAAAGTGCGAGTTTGGTCATATTTTTTGACATTTCGAAAAGTTAATCGTATAAAATATTAGGAAACTAAAGAATCTTACGATGCATTTTATTTATTAAAATCATTTTGTTTTAGACCTTCTGTCTAATACACTTTTTTTTTTTAAAGACGTTTTCTGTTTTTTAGTTTTTCTCTCTCTTCAGTTCTCTGGCCATATTAACCAACAGTCTTCTTTAGAACGAATATTATACCAGAAGACTAAAATAAAGAAATAATAATAATAATAATCTCAACCATATGAAATGTTTTCAAAGATGTGATAAAACCTAATAAATAATGTTTTAACAAAAAATGTATATATTTAAATCACATTGATACTCTTGGCGACATTTCTTCATCCAATTATTCAATACACTTTTAGCTTCAATGACTGCTTTTATCTGGGCTCGAAACAGTCAACATGATGAAATGAAATGGTCCCTATTTATTTCGGAGATTATTTTGAGAATGACGGCCTATAATGAAGATATGCTATTATGAAGACATCGATTAATCTTTCTATCAAAAAACGCTTCCCATATTATAGTCCACAAGATTTAAAATTTTGAATATTCGTGGTGAAATTATCGAAAGTATTTCCTGATAACCAGCCCTTAGTTAAACTAGCCTCGGTACCCAGTGTTGCCCGGGTGTTAGAGGTGTGTGTTAAGCAAAAGAAAGTGATAGCAGGCAAGCAATCAGGCTAGAACTCGTACGCGAAGGAAGAAAAGAACGTGAAAAAAATGTGACGTCTTTGCCCTTACTTCTATCACCAAAGCGGAATTGGCGAAGGCTTAAGTTAAAGCTAGTCAATCGAAAAGAGGGGATGTCTTTCGAAAATATCGGCGATAAAGGCGATCCCTCCTTGTAGAAATGTGTCCAGTTGAAGGTGAAGGAATTAATGTTTTTAGCCGATTTTTTTATCTTTGTCGTCCGAAGGGTCGGCTTCAAAACGATACCGATCTTGTGAAAATCCGTCGCTTCTGCCGAAAGTTTTAGGCATACATACATAAATACATACATACATACATTTAAACAGACAGGTGAGATTTATATTATAGATGGCTTTGTGAGTATTGTCAGTATTGTTGAAAGACATATTATACAGAAGTGGGAACCTGCACTGGATAGAGTCGAGTGCGTTAGCTAGTTTAGCTATGTAGTTTGCATGGCTGGGCCAGATTATATATAAGTGGGATACGTGACAGATAATGGAACAACAAAAATCATAATAAACTTAATATTAGAAACAATATAAAAGGTTAAATAAAGTTAAATATTTACGATAAAAAATAAGTTAAAGCAATAAAGAAACGCAAGAGATGACGTAATCAAGCTCTGTTTTGATAAATATTATGTTGACAACAGAAACAAAATAGTTTAATTTTAGTTTCCAAGAGATTTGTTTGAGGATACGTCGTCAACGTTATGTCCTAGGAATCCCAAAGGATGTTGCATCCGAGATGTAATATCTAGTTAAATTGTTGTGTAGCACGGGTTCATATTTAAAGATGACGAGAGTTCATATTGGAGACGTATATAACTGGGACTCATAACACAGACATAACGATAGTGATAATGAGGGAGAGAAGACATTTATATATATTACATCATGACGACGACTGTGACATTTCTTGGGGACTTTATATTAATGCAGACTGGAAGAGGTATGATACAAGTAACTTAGTCACGACATATGGAAGACTAATTCTTAAATACTGGGAAAACTAATGGGGTTTTCCTAGGTTTTGGGAAGCATATCTCCTGTACTTTGATTTTTTAATTGAACAGCTTTGCAAGTATAGGTGCTAGTTCCAGATATAGCTTTTTGGTTACTATAACTGGAATATTGTGAGGACCATTCGCCTAGTTAGCACTCTTGATGAGTATGGCAAAATCACGAACAGATATGTGCATGTCACTTAGATTATTTTCGATCGTGGAAGAAAATTCATGATGGTAGGTGGCCCTAATCGCAAAGGGTTGAGTTTGCTGTAAAGTTTTGGCAAAGTGTTTGACTTTATCGCATGCTAACAAAATCGCCCCATGGCGATTGATGATGCTCGCCGTAGAGGATAAGTATCTATTCAAGACCTTGTTTGTTATTCGTCAAAACTCATGGAAACCAAGATTCTCTTCTACTTTGGACTGGATGGACTAAGCATATGACTCTCGCATTTCTTATAATCCTTTAACACTAGTATTTGGCAGTTGTTAACGAAACGTTAGCTGTAAAACATCTATTAAGTGTAAAGCAATTGAAGTATTGTGTTCTGTGTGCAATGGCGGTAGCTCATTCTTCGGTTTGACATAGCTGGTAGTTCGGATTCTGCTAAAATTTCTTGGAAAGTAAATATGTAGCTGTCTGTGCCGATGGTTAAACAATCAGTTAACTCATAAGCTATATCAGACACATTCTTTTTTAACAAAAGACGTAGGGGAAGTTTCGATATGAATGTTTGGAAGCTGTCCTAGTGAGCCATCAAGTACCGATATATTGTTCGGTGGAAAAGAATATTTGCGGTTTTGTTATACTTTGCTTTTATCGTTTGGAGGCAATAACGTGATCAGGAGATCCTAGCGGAAATAGAGCTGAGGATGAGCACAGTCCGAGGCATGTTGTAAAAAAAAGATCTAGAAGATTTTCAAATTGTCTATCAGCATCGGATATTCGAGTGAATACTTTAACAATCTGTTACTTCATAAGCAAGAAAGAAATCATGACAAAGTCTTCCTTGTGCATCTGCTTTTTTGTGTGGACTAGCCATTCAACATTGTGAGCATTGATATTTCCACGGAGGTGAATTTTGTATGAGAGATGAGCATACATGCTATGATCAATTTGATCTCAACAATAGCTACGCCATCACTGTGGGGACGATAGAGGGCAAATCATGTACAGATCTTTGGTATCTTTCAGGGTTTCCTTGCCACAGGGAAAGATATGCTAAATGTAGGCGCATATTTCATATCCATGGTGATCTTGAGGTTGGTTTTAGATGTATAATTATAATAGCCTTCTCATGAAGGGACTGGTTAAGTGAGCAGCTGGGTTAATACCAGTTTCATAGAATAAAAGCGGGCCATGTTTAATATTCTATAATTATATTTCTACCTAAAATAGCACTCTTACTGTGCAAAGAACTGTGGGATTGGCTGCATGTTTATATGGGGTCCAAGCTAATGCGAGAACTACACAAGATACCTGTACAAAAGTTAAATATTTGGATTCAGCGATCTGGCTTTAGTAAAAAAAAGTTTACGTAACGAGTAAAGGAATTTCCAAAGAAAACTTTATGTAAAAAACAATATTTTTAAAATATTTCAAAAATATTCTGTGAACAAAAACAGGAGTATTTACACTTTTTGTTTTAATGTAATAGTTTTTTTAATAAGTATAAAATTGAATTAGTCCTCGCGCAAAAGAGCAGGACACAAAATGTTTTAAATAATAATAATAATAGAATAACAATAACAAAGACTTTCGCTGGCGAGGATTACTATTGAGCGTAATCAGTTATACAGTCCTTTTTAAATGTGCATCTCTTTTTTTCTCGTTATCTTCTGAATATTTTTAATGAAACCTATATGAAATATGTTCCTTATTAAATTGTAAAAATTGTTTATTCTGAAAGAAGTTTTAAAAAATTTAATCTAAAAAATTTATTTTAAAATTTTTGTTAAAAAAATTCAGATTTTCTCATTATTCAGGCATGTATGACAAAGAGGGAGTTGAAAAAATAAGTTGTGGTTTGAGGAGAAATACAAACTGAAAGAGAGAGAATATTCAGACCTGTAATAATACAAAGAGGGGGTTGCAAAAATGAGTTGTGGTGTGATGAGAAATACAAATTGAAATAGAAAGTAGGAGAGTTTTTATAAATACATGCAAACCACATTATTTTTTTTAAATTCAAATTATTAAATTAAATAAAATATAATCTTAAAAAGATAAGATACACGTTAGAAAAGCATTTCATCCAAGGCATGAAAATTGTTAAACAAACTGTTTTTACTATAGGCTTTAAAAATAAAGGTACAAGATCCAATTTGAAACTTATTTATCTTCAAAGTGCACTTTTATAAATTTTACAAAGTAAGGTATTAAATTTTTATACCTTACTTTGTAAAATTTATAAAAGTGCCCTTTGAAGATAAATAAATATCAAATTGAATCTTGTACCTTTATTTTTAAAGCCTATAGTAAAAACATTTTGTTTAACAATTTTCATGCCTTGAATGAAATGCTTTTCTAACTTGTATATGGTAAAATGGTTTAAAACAAATCCCCTTATCAGTTTAAACAACTCTAAATATTTTTAATAGATTTTAGTCAAATGAAATGTTATATAGAAAATAGATTGGCCTGATAAAAATATTACTTTATTAATAGAAATTGCGATTGAACTGAGCAACCAGAAATGGCTGTGTTGCCAGAAAAGAGACAGAAAGAAGAACAAAGAGGTAGAAGGAGACAGGCAATGACGAGAGAAGTTGTTCGAAAACTAATGTGACAGAAGGTTTTACAGAGTGAGTGAGGAGGAGGGGAAATTTCACAATTCTTTTTTCAACTCTCCTATTTTCTTCTTAATGTTCACGGGCAACGCATGGTAACCCTGCTAATGTTAAATATACGTATAAGCATCACCAAGACGACCCTAAACAATCATTAAGTTCTGATATGTAATTTAATTATTACTAATTACTTTAAAAGCTCTTCCATTCGTTGCTGGTTGGTACCGTCTGACATATGTGTGTGTTGTCTACCGCCAAAGTGGGAACCTAATTCCATTAGCGATAGTCAAATATCATGTTCGTATCGTTTATCATGTCATGCAGTTTAATTATAAATATGTTTTCAGAAAAATGATTTATTAATAAAAGTGATTTTTTTTGTAGCTGAACGTAAGGAGTAAGTAAGAAGAAGACAAGCAATAATCTGATTAAAAATTTTCAGTTGTATATATATATATATATATATATATATATATATATATATATATATATATATAAAGTTATAAAAATATATATGGCAATTAAGCGACACAGAATATTCCGCGTTTCACGAGAATGAAACGCGGAATATTCTGTGTAGCTTAATTGCCATATATATTTTATTTTTTATTTAAGAAAAAAATTGCATGTACAATTGAAATTGACACACCAAAAAATACGAACGTAATTGCACCTCCAACATTCAAGCGTGTAATTTTTACAACTGAATTTTAAGAATCCATTGCTTTAAGAGTCTTTGCCGAAAGACTGGTACAAATATATTGTGGACTAAGTCACTGCGGAGAGGCATGTGAAATTTCATCCGTGGGCACCGTCATGGTCCTCAAATAGAGCTGGCAATCAATCGATTTGACTGAAAAATGGCTGGTTTCACCGATTTCTATTACAATAAATATATTGGAATGTGAAACATTCGTTAATCTTATCTAATCCCGAGCAAAGCCGGATCCCCCTGATTATATATATATATATATATATATATATATATATATATATATATATATATATATATATAATCTCGACACCCTGCAATGATGATTCTCAAAAGGATGAAACATTAGTGTCTGTAGGTATTTAATAATTACTATAGTAAATGATTATGTCAGCTCCTTTAAAAAAACTCATTTCTTATTGTTGGGTACATTACAATTGAAATAAAATTGGGCAGTTTAGGTCGCATGTGCAGATTATGATATTATAATCATTTGATAACTCTGACAGAAGTTAAAAACAATTAAAAATAAATTTTCAATTTCAACGATATTTCCCGCGGTTGACGGTGGACGTGTGGATTTAGCCCTCTGCTAATGGGGTCAGAGATAGCTTCGTTGCCGGGTACGAATCTTTCGACCGGTGGTAATCGTGACATTCTGCACTGATGATTCCCAAAAGGATGAAACACTAGTTTTCTGTGGGTATTTAATAATTATTATAGTAAATAATTATGTATATATGTATATAATTATTTCCACAGCCCAAAGTACGCCGTAGCCAACAAGAGCCACGCCAGCCAACGAACCGGGAGTCTAAGACTCGAGTTTCGCCCTCATTTAGGCTCATCAGTCAGACATACCTGCACCCGGTATTTGGAACCCGAGCATCCTGTATACGAGGCAAACACTATACCAACTGAACCAACGCTCCGCACACAAGAAATTCTATTAACCAACGCAGATCAAGCAGACCGCGACAAAATCAAGCTGTGGAATAGACCTACTTCATCTCGACAAGGTGCGTGGTCATCCAACCAATTGTCCCCCAAGCCGATGTCCCAAAAGTAGAGGTTTTGAACTCGAAAGGACGACGCCATCCAGCAGAGCTAACCTAACAAGCCATTTTTTTTATAGGATGGTCATCTAGACGGCGTCGTCCTTTCGAGTTCAAAATCCTTACTTGTGGAACATAGGCTGGGGGGTCAATTGGTTGGATGACCACGCACCTTGTCGAGATGAAGTAGGCCTATTCCACAGCTTGATTTCGTCGCGTTCTGCTTGATCTGTGTTGGTTAATAGAATTTCTTGTGTGCAGAGCGTTTGCTCAATTGGTAGAGTGTTTGCCTCACATGCAGGATGCTCGAGTTTCAAATCCCGGGAGCGGATATGTCTGACTGATGAGCCCAAATGAGAGCGAAACGCGAGTCGTATACTTCCTGTTCGTTGGCTGGCGTGACTTTTGTGGGCTGCGGCGTTTTTTGGGCGGTGGAAATAATTATATATAATCTCTCACATTCTGAATATATATATATATATATATATATATATATATATATATATATATATATATATATATATACACACACACAATATTTCATATATGACTGTTCGTGATTTTGGTTGTTGATATCAAAGCAGACCTTTGTGCGTATAATATGTTTAATGTATTTTCTTTCTTATGTCAAATATTTGAAAAACGAGCAATTGGCGGTGTAAATCTAAATAAAAAGACCAAATAGCGAAAGATCATCTGATGTCTGAATGAAGACTTAAAGAAAGACGTTTTTGTTTTCGTCACCTTTTCGTGTCGGTAATGACCTTTCCCGCCACAGGTAAGCATATATATATATCTGCAAAATGGCCGACTTTCTCTGATGATTAGCTAACTTCCGGCGGAAGTTACGTCGGCCGGAGAGCGGACATGCTTTAAAAGAGCA
Source organism: Euprymna scolopes (assembly GCF_053919585.1). Classification (NCBI taxonomy): domain Eukaryota; kingdom Metazoa; phylum Mollusca; class Cephalopoda; order Sepiida; family Sepiolidae; genus Euprymna; species Euprymna scolopes. The sequence goes on from NC_136505.1 coordinate 86,213,167, forward strand.
CAAAGGGGGGCATTCATATCTGAATAAGTATAATTGTTAAATGTGTTTTACTAGACAGGCATTACTGAAAAAAAGAATAGTATTTTGTTGAGTAAATATTGATGTATTTGAAATATTTACTCGCGTTTGGGTTGATTTTTCTTTGAATGTCTGGTTCTCATTCTTGCGTTTTCCTTCGAAAGATTAGGTCGATATAAAACGGAAGTAACCTTCATCAATAATAATATAACTTGGTGTGGTACGAATTTTGGCAGACATAGTTCTGTTGTTCTCATTTGTTTCTCTGATTCTTTGTAGGATCAGAAAATAATGTGCCCATCATCCATAAATTTCTAGACAATCGGAAGGAGTCGAACATTGCTGACTCAGCAGTCTTTTTTTTTTTTTGTAACCACACTAGCAACGTCACTTCTCCATTTCTAGTGAAGATTAATTATTCGATAAGATACTATTTATTTCCCCCTTTTTCTTCTTCCGAATGTGTTTTCCTTTAGTTTATTTACTTTTTTTACTCTTCTCTCATTTTTATCTATTTATTTCTGTCTCTATTTTTCTATTTCATTTTCTTCATCTGATTTTTTTTTATTTTGTTAAACAATTTTGTTTCTATTATTGTTCATTTAAATTTAAGATGAAATTTAGAAATAATGGAAACAAAAATACATTTAGAAGAAAGTTTGGGGGATTATTATTTTATTGGATGAAAATATTGAACAGAAGCTTGTCTGTATATTAGTGTATTACTAGTGAAGGTGATATTTTTTCAGAATTAACGACAATGATTTGTTTTTTGTTTTTTCAAGTGAGTCAACATTAATCAAGGCTAGAAGGCCATTAGAGGATAAAGATTAATGAATGTAAGTGATATTTTAGTAATCGTCATTAGTGTAAGTTGGGAAGAATTTAATTATTTAAGGGGACGGCAAAACAAGAACGTTTTTAACATTGGATAGGAAGTCTACCATATTGTAATCGATCGAGAAGCCAATGGAACAGTGTTTCACACGCGGGTAGGAAAGAAACTTTGTTCATGGAATCTGCGTTTAGATACAGTCAGTGATAGAGTATGGGGAAAATTGTTGATAGTGGTTGTAGCAAGTTGAGTCTTTTTTGTGAAAGTTTGGCAGTAGATTGGAACTCACACGAGTACTTGCCATGAAAATAACGATAGAAACGAGACAGGCTCGCAACATCTCTTCTGTGGGACAGGAGTTTCAGGAAAGAGAAAAGGTATCCCCACTAGACTACAAAGTGAATTTTGACACTATCAATGCACGATAAGGTTTTTCAAATCGAGAGATTCATTAATGCTGTGTGATATACAGTTAGCACATAATCTGTCGACCTAGCAGAACGGAAACCATATTGCATGTTACTAAGTTGTTTTTGCTGAAGTGGTTGATCAGTTTTCTATCACAGATTCTAGCAAATTACGCATGATACACAGGAGACTGATTGCTCTGTATGTCATTGGCAGATGTCCGCTCTCCAGAACTTTTTAATACAAGGCAGACTGATTAAATTTTCCCGGGAGTTGGGAAGCATTTCTCCTTAAGGCAACGTTTAAACAGCATTGTAAGTATGGGAGCTAGTTTCGGTTAAAGCAATTTGAGCACTATGATTGGAATGCCGTCAGTACCAGTCGCTTTACTGGAATCAAAACCTTTGATAAGCTTGGCAACATCACGAAATATAAGTAGGTTAATAAAGTAGTATTTCCTCGTCACCGCCAAAACTGACAAATTATGAATTGTAGCAAAACCCATTCATGCAATCAAGCATTGCATGAATATACATCAATGGTTAATCATCTACTGTTACATAATGCGTTCAGCAGTGGCGTTTATTCTGTATTTTGTACAGTGAGAAATAAAGGTGTCATCGATAAAAATGTGATTACCTGAAGCCTTTAATCAAGCGCAACCAGTAGCAGAAATCTAAGTCTAACCATAACTTGACGAATGTGGGGACAATATTTAGAGAAGTAAGACATGGGCGTGTGCGCCCACAGCGCATGACTAGGATGATTAGTCTTTTTGTAAATAAAAACAGGAATGTTCCGTTAATGGCGTTACATCTATAATAACACTTGCTTGTATATTTTTTGTTTTATTTTCTAATAAATGTTGTCGTTTTCTTTCTTTTCTTTTCTTCCTTTCCTTTTATTTCGATACCCTTCCTTTCGTTTTCTTTGCCGAAGAATGCGAAAGACAGAGAAGAAACGTGCATCATTCACAATCGCCGTCGGTGCTCATATCGTAGAGACTCAGAAAAGAAACGAGGTTCAGCGAGGGCTAATGGCAGCGAAAAAAAAAACTCCCAGGTGGATTGATGGAGCGAAATGTGATCTTGAGTTTTATTGCAAGGTGAAAACTTGAATGCTTTGCCTGCCAAATTGGACGAAATGATTATTTTTACTTATCTGGAAATATGATGCCATCGCCTATATTTTTTCCTGTTTCATTTTTAAGGCGAAGGTATGATTTCGTGGGAAGGCGTCTTACGCATTACGTTGCAGTCTATGGCGCACTTACCTCATACACCACACACACACAAACACACACACACACACACACATATATATATATACATATATATATATATATATATATATATATATATATATATATATATATATATATATATATATACAGAATTATATGTTATATATCCAACGCAATGAAACCACTGGATCGCCTTTGAAACGTGTATTTATAGATTTAAATAACTATAACTATAACTATAACTATAACTATATATATATATATATATATATATATATATATATATATATATATATATAATATATATATATATTAGGTCGGTGCAAAAATAATGTTGTTGTTATATATATAGTTGAACGTCAAAAACGACATTAGTTTCAGCACCAACCTAACATATATAGTGCGTCGGGATGTGACAAGAAAGTGGCAAGTCTCAAATGTGAGAGGTAAATTACAGATTATTCATTAAAAACCATGTTATGCAGTTCAGCAACTTACCAATGTTTTATTGCCCTGGGCTGTCCCTTTACAAGGTATATATTATATTAAATAAAATAGATGTTTTGTGTTTATTATTTCTGTGTATTAATCCTTTCCAACTTCCGATTCACGGTCTTCGCTTCGCCATCAGAACGCAAGATTTTTACGTTACTGGCATAAGTGTGTTGATTCTGATTATACTTATTTCGATGAAAAACTCTTTATTTTGAGATTAGTTCATGTGAATTTCAAAGTTAAAAACTGCAAAAACTGTCGAGTCAATCTGATAATATAAAAATAATTTTAAAAAAATATAATAGTAAAAAAAATATAATAGTAAAAAAAATATAATAGTAAAAAAAATATAATAGTAAATAAAAAAGAAAAATAATAGTAAGTTACGTAGAAATAAAAAAAATACATAAATTCATAAATTTAAAGTTAATTAAACTGAAAAACAATGTTTTTTTATAGAAACGAGGGGCGTTCAATAAATAATGTCCTTAACCTACTTATCATAGGACTAGAGCAACGAAACTTGGCACAGTTATTAGTCTTCCTCTACATAAAAGCCACTCAGAGTTACGCATTTTCCCCACCGTTTAATGCAGCTATGGACACTGTTTTTGTACAACCCCAAAACCTGATTATGCAACTAAGTATTTCTATTTGAAAATATGGTATTATGCGTTTTTTTTTTATTAAACGGAAGGTCCATGCCCAACAACAGGTCGATAGTAATGGAAGTCGTGAAATAAGTCAATGTTTGGTTGTATAATTTAATTTTGTCGATACGATCAAAACAATCCTGATACGATGAAAGACTCGGCACATAGTCTCTATTCAGTCTACTCATTCAGTTATTTCGCGCCTGTACATTAACAAAACACCTTTTTATGATTTTGTAAACACCTGAACAGATAGTGATAGGCATCTGACCGGAACAGACACTCGCTTTGTATTTGGACCCAGAAATAAATGGCTTTCAGAAAATCAGAGTTAAGATTTATTTCTAGAACTGATTTTTACTCCAGATCCGAAATAGAAGTCTTACATCAAATCAGTTGCTAAGGTCGCCGTAAAAATTGTTGGATCATTCTACTGCTCCAGAAATACCTGACTTCTGGTGTAACTTTTTACTTATGATTTGGTTGGTTGGTTGTTTTTGTTTTACGGCATATCAACCCTTTTCAAGTTATTTAATGCCGAATTCAAAGATTTTGAAGAAATTTTTTTTAATAGAATATATTTGTTTTCAAGTCGGTTTCTATTTAAGCCACAGTTGGGACCCTAACAGGTACTACCACTCCGGGTCAGAGTGGACCTGGGAGCGATGGCAATTAAAAGGTGGTTCCACACTCCCCAAAGTCCGCAAGTTGGGGCCTCACCACTGGATATAGTTAAAGGTCATATCCAGGACCTTTACTTATGAAAAAATCATATACGTCCTAAAGGTGGAGTACTGCAGACACATCAGGGGATGTGTCGCTCAGAACTCTTGAAGAGTAGTAGATGATTTGTTTATAGTCTCCACTCAATATTTCTATCAGAAAAGAGACATTGCTAGTCTTTCTCTACTCCGAGTCTCTAAGTAGCCTTCTTTTCATTCGTGCCACAATAAATTCCCTTTTTACCTCACATATCTAGTTTACCTCACATATCTAAGTTTTCTTTCCAAACGCTTTCCGTCAGTGGAACACATTACCATGGGGCTGTTTCCCGGCGGGCAATATCAAGGAACCGTCTTCAAATCCTGTCCCATAAACTGTCATCAGATTATGTTGTCTTGTTGATTTAAATAAATATAATTCGAAACAGGGTATTCGTTTCATTCAGTTGAAGAAGGAGTCGACATTGTTCAGGATTGAAAGATGATTAACGGGCAGCCTGCTAGTATGCACGTAAATAATAATAATAAGAAGAAGAAGAAGAAGAAGAAGAGGAAGAAGATTAATAATAATAAAAATCATAATATTGTTATTATACTAATATCATGATAATAATAATAATAATAATAATAATAATACCAATAATTACAATAACACTAATAATAACTATAATTATAGCAATAATTATAACAATAATAATAATAATAACAATAACAATAATAATAATATTAATAAAAATAGTAATAATACTAACAATAACAACAATAATAATAGCAACAACAATAATAACAATAATAATATCAATAATAGTTCATGTGAATTTCAAAGTTAAACTATAATAACAATAATCCTAACAATGCTAACAATAATAACAACAATAAGAAGAATAATAACAATAATAATATCAATAAAAATATCAATAAAAATAGTAATAATACTAACAATAGCAACAATAATAACAATAACAACAACAATAATAACAATAATAATATCAATAAAAATAGTAAATAATAACAACAATAATAATAGCAATAATAATAACAATAATAATAACAACAACAATAATAATAACAATAATGATAACAACAATATAGAAAAAGAGACGAGAAATAACACAAGGAAAGAAAAATTGGAAGAGAAACAGCTACATGGATGATTCGTAAAGATTACAAAATATGAGACTAACAAAACACTTGGATATAACTATAAAAAGGAAACCTTAACCGGGAAACTGATAACAGTTACACAAGATAACGCAATTAGAACCAACCACATTAAAGCAAGGATCAACAAGACACAAGAAAACAGTAAATGCAGACTCTGCGGATAAAAAGACGAAACAATAAACCACATACTCAGTGAATGCAGCAAATAGCCTCAAAAGAATATGAAAATAGTAGGGAAGACAGTACATTGGCAATTATGCAAACAATTACACCTTGAACATCAAGACAAACGGTGCAAGCACAAACCGGCATCAGTAATGGAGAACGAAGGTCACAAAGTTTCTATGTGACATGGATATACACATCCAATCTAGAAGACCGGATGTCATAATAGTTAACAAGGAGGTAAAGTCCTGCCAGATAGTAGATGTTGTCGTCCAGCAGGCAACAGACTGAAGATCAAAGAGTCCTAAAAGCGGAGCAAATACACGGAACTGGGCAGAGAGCTTAAATGGATCTGGAGAATGAAGAAAGTAAAGATAACACCACTAATAGTAGGAACGCTAGGAACGATACCGAAAAACTTTGAAAAAAAAGAATGGGAGAGATTGGATAAAGAGGGATGGCAGAGAAGATACAACGAATTTCAATAATGAAAACTGCAGACATATTAAAGAAAACAACACACAAACTGGGCACAGAAACGGCTACATATACAAACACAATGGGGCATCACATGGAATCATAGAAAACTGAAACTGTATCATTGAAAAATGCCGCCTCCTTTTATTTCTTTCTGGGTGTCACCATAAGCGGACGCCACACCAAATAAGGAGAGTCAAGGAGGATAGAACGACCAAGGGGAGAACGCACAAGCAAGACCTCCACTGGATGAATACAAAGAGGACTGGGGCCTTGGGGAAGCTTTTTACCATCTAAATTCCAGTGAATACCAATGGTCGCCGCCAACGAGAAATCAATGGTAAGCAGATGTTGCGATAACGCAAATGCTTTTGCAATAGTTATCGAAAGAGGTGGAGAGTACTGGAAATCTGGGGAGAATTGTTTTCACTCAGACTCTAGATAACACCACAAAGTGTTCTCAAAGAACAATCTTTCATAATGGTTAGTGTGATTACTCCTAGTGAGTAAATAATAATAATAATAATAATAATAATAATAATAATAATAATAATAATAATATACAACGTAAGACCTTGTGTCACACTTGCTGTAAAGGAAGTAAATAAAATAATATATAACTGAGAAGATAGCTGATTAAATAACCACGATAGTTGGCGGTCAACCATTTATCGCTTGAAGGCGATACAACGGACGAGTTTATGACCATCAATTTGTGAAAAGATAATTAGATTTGTTGAGTCAAGCCTAGAATTAATGGGGATTCTATATTTGTCTTTCGTTTTCATTATTTGCACTGTTTTATTTCATGTTTCATTTTTTTTGCTTGAAGATTGAGGCATCAGATAAACTTAAAAGGAACGTAAAAAAAAAACAAGAATAAAAAATGACTTACAAGAAATTATAAGATAAACAAACAAACCTTTTAAATGGATATACCACCTGTTTTAAATAAACACCTGTCAATACTTGATAGTTTTTTTATTTATGTATTACTTATGTATATAGTATTGCGTATGTATGTATCTCTCTCTCTCTCTCTCTCTCTCTCTATATATATATATATATATATACAGGGTGACCCTCAAAAAAAGGGCCCCAACTCTAATTAGGCCCCGTTTCTTAGGGTTTTGTTCGAATGAAATGAAACTTTGGTCATAACTAGTTTATTATATTCAAAACATCACATCAAAACACTAGGGTCTTTGGCCTTTTTTTCTCCATTCTACAGCATATGTTCTAGATGGCCTCCATTAACTTCTGTTTTTTGGGGCGTCACCCCGTATATTATATATATATATATATATATATACTGTGTCTATATATATATATATATATATATATATATATATGTATATATATATATACTGTGTCTGCGAAATCAAGACTTCAAGACAAGGTGTTGATGGCAACGAAAAGTGTATTTCATTTTACGTTACAATTGTTTCAATGTCTAGTACCACAATTTCAAGCATTATATCGTTTGAAAATTTTCAAAAACCAGCATTTTTCAGATTTTATAAATAAACACACCTTCGGCAATGTAGCATTTTTTGAATAGCAAGAAAAAAGAGGGGGGATCCCTAACGTGAAAAAACATGCGAGAAACATTTACCTTGGTTGTGGTTACGGAAAAGCCCATTTAAATGTTAATGTATCGCCTAATTTTCGTATCCTTATTTAAGAACAGAGTTATGGGAAGTTTCTACGGGGAGCTCTTAGCCATTTAAAAAAGAAAAATTTTTTTTTAAATATATCCTATTAGTTGGGTTCCTAAATTCCTTTATTTCCCGATGTTTGATTTTTTGTAAAAAGAATTTTTTTTAAATTTGGTATCTATATTTATATTATGTTCGTAACAACCTTGTAAGGATGTTACGGTTAGTTTTAGTTTCGTATTAGTGGCAAGTAATGTTTATAGATTATCGTTTTATTGGTACATGGATATAAGACGATTTCAGGTTTATAATTTGATTGAATATGAGAATAAAGTAAAATGGGTGTATTAAATATATATAAACCTTGAAGGGCATTTCGTGTGAAGTATTCTAATCTATTTACTGTCTGAAAATTCATAGTTATTCTACTTGAATTTTTTTTGTGTCGTTGCGTGGGATGATTTGAAGGGAGATAATCCAATTAAGTTGTTAAGTACTGCTAGTTAATTCTGTTTGAAACTGGGTCAGTTTTGTTTGTTATAATGGTTAAAGGGAGGTAATTCAGGCCGTTTGTGTTTCCGGTTCGTTGATTACTCGAAGGCGACTATGATTTAATAATTAATTTAATCAGATGGGCCCAGAACGGTCTACAATGGCTTCTTTAACAATTAAGTATATAAATTATGTTCTTGACCTTAAGGAATGAGATGTGTTTAGGCCGCATCTGTCATTAATCACTTGTGCTGCTCCTGTCATATAGTTGGTGCGTTGTGTTTTTAGGTTGTCTAAATAAATAAACTATTGTATGTCCTCTAATTACTATTCTTACAACAAAACGACCCACGGCTCCAAGTGTGTTTTACTCCGGTGGGAAGATGTCTACTCCTGCATTTATGGGTGAAACACTTAGACCATAGGGTGAAGTAGGAGAATAAGTAAGCATGAATTCTACCAACCTAGGCAAAATTGAATTAATATTCAAATGGATTAACAGCCCCCAAGTTACTAATTTAATTTTAAATAATAGCTAGATTAATTGCTGAGTTGTTTTATTGATTTGAAGAGGGTGTTACTAATTTTACCGTTAATACTGCTACGATTGAATACAAGAATGGTTGCTGTTATGGAAACAAATGTTTAGATGGGTTGTATACTTTGTTTGTATTTCTTACCCGGTTAAGAAGAGAGGAAGCTATATTCGCATGTTACATTTGGATCCTTCATTTATATTGTAAGAGTTCTACCTATTTAACTCTACGTTAAAATATAATCCTGGCATCCGATGATCATTATTGTTTTAAAAAGGTTATACTTCAGATTTCTGCTATCACGCCTTATATGTAAATATAAGGCGTGATAGCAGAAATCTATTTCTATGAAGGCATCCCTGTATGGCATCAAGTCTTTTATTCAAAATTTACTCTTTGGCGTTCACAATGTAGAAGGCTTCCAATAAACATAGATTGCACCTTTTTGATTTCCCAGGGCTGTACTTCCTCCCCCTGTCCACTACTGACCATTTTAATTCAAATTTTTCATTATTTCTGTTAAGTTCCCTAATCCAGTCACCTAATGCAGTGGTATTTTTCTTTTTGTTTTTATTTCTAATGTTTATTTTTGTGCCCACCCTCTGCTGTCGTTTACGCCATCTCTATTAGTTTCTGTCCCAGGTTCCTTTTTGAATGATACTACGTGATTTCTGTATCTGTCCATAAACACCGTTCCTGTGGCTCCCAGATATATCTTCTTAGATTTATCGATGTTTATCTCGCATTTGTACACTATTTCCGAGGTTAGACAGTTCCCATCCAACGGACAAATTCTACAATTACATTTTCTGTTTGGTATATTTTCGTTTGATGCTATTCCTTATTTTGCTGATTTTTCTATTGTTGGAGCTAATTATAGTGTTAGTCAAGTTTCTGGACGTTGAGAAAGATACTTTTACAGAGTTTCTATTTATTATTTTGCTTAGTTTAATATCCGGGGGGGGGGAGTTTTGGTCTATTATTCAATAGAATTCCTTAGGTATATTATTTTTTATGTGCTCGCTAAATGTTGGATTGAACCAAACCTGTCTCTTGCGTCTATTTCTCTTATTAATGGTACCACCTTCATTCTTCCCTTTTTTGCTGTTATTATTTCCCCCTCCGTTACTATTCTTATATATATATATATATATATATATATATATATATATATATATATATATATATATATATATATATATATGGGGGGTTGTGTCTTCGTATGTATATATGCATATGTATACTAGCAAGGTGACTCGAGGTTGCCCAGGATTGAATGAATATCAACCCATTTCTAATACTACCACACTTTAATTATCATCGAAATCGGTTAAATCGTTCATTTTTCAATCAAATCGATTGAATGTCTGATCTTGTTGAAAAGCATAGTGTCACTTTTTCATACACAACTGGCCAACTAGTAACTGGTCTGAAAAAAACGTATTTTTATTAAACGGAAATGGAACCATGTCGTATTTTATAAGGTGACCATTATATCGTTCCATCCTGTATATTTATGTATTGAAATCTATGCTAATTTGTGATGTATTTTTATTAGTGATTATTTTTAGAGGAATAGAGTCTATATTTCTTTGTTATAATTTCGTATTTTAATTTGATTAGAATATTATATTTTTATTTATCCTTTTCTTTCCTCCTGAATATTTCCTGTTTACTTAAAGATGCATATACATCTATATATCTATTTTGGGTTAAACACTTGAAATTTTAGATGTAGGTTACTTGGCCATTGGTCAAATATTTTAATTTAATTCAAGCCTAAAACAATAAATGTTAAGGGGCCAAAATTAGGGTAGACTTTTTTAAAAATTGACGTCTGCGGTCTCTACCGACTTTTATCTATGGTAGTTAAGGAAGCCTATTATATAGAAGGCATTACCGTATATAATCACACTTTTTAATATGTACATATGCACAAAAAGTTATGAGCACTGCATAGGGCCCGAGCAAAGCCGGGCGGAACTGCCAGTATATATACTGGCAAATATATGCAGCATTAGGTCGCATAAATGTTGTAGTTTTAGAGCATGGCATTATGTTAAAGGAACACATACTAGGCTGATACCAAAATGAGGAACACTGACTGAAAGGATGATGTCATATATGCGCACATTGCTCCCACTAAAAATAAGAGTTAATGCCTGGGAGGATGATATGTTAATGACAAAACAGACACAATACTAGCTTCACCTCTAAAATCGGGTCATCTTTGAAAAAAGACATCGTGATGGACGAACATTAATCATACCGAATTCCTCAAAATGCTTGCGAAGAATGTAGTATGACAAATGAAAATATGCTACACTTCTCATAAGGAGAAGGTAAAGCCTGGAATAAAAAATAGCAGAACGGTATCATGATAAACAATAGAATATATAATATTTTTTTCACCTTCACTCAAGTCAGATATATCACCACTTGGACGTAAGGGCTAATAATTGGAGCATGCCTAAGAAAGATTAACAAGATGTTGGTTTATGTTACATTTAAAATTCTGTATATCAGTACAGTCAGGGCAGAAAGTAGAAAGAAGGGAATTCCAAAGTCTAGTTGTTCGAGAGAAAAAATATTAGAGTAGAAAGCTTTCTGCATTTAGGGACTGCAACGATGAAGGGGTGTGATTTTGTTGTTAAGTAGATTTTTCGGGTGTATGTACGTCGAGGGAGCACAAGTGTAATAAGTTTATCAGAGCACATTCCATTAAAATACTTTTTAAAAAAAACAGAGATTCAACACTGCGGCGATCAGACAGCGGTTAGAACGTAGTTGACCTAGCGGGATCTATTATATTCGGGCCATATCCAAAAGAGAGAGACCAGTGGCAAAAGCACCAACTCAGATGTGGCAAGAATACTCCATGCATAGTCGAATGGTGGACTTGTAAAGGTACAGGATACTTTCAGGTGTGAGTAGTTTTCTAGCACGGTAGAGGGAACCCACCTTCTTTGCAGCAGCCTTCATAATGTCCTTAATATATCTGTTGTTAGTCCTGCAATATTAAGGTAAGGAGTTTGAAGAAGAATTTTCAGGTATGGGTTTATTTTACAAGGATAGAGAGACTTCTTGTAATTGTTAAAGGAGAGGAGCTTAGTCTTACTAACATTAAATGTAACTATCCATTTACGGGGCTATTTCACTACGGTCTTGAAGTCGAAAATTAACAAGGCCACCATTCGCCCTATGCATGGAGTATTGTTGTAATAGGTCCCACTTTGATAACTAGTCTCCAACCGCTGTCCCATCGCTGCAATGTTGAATCCCTGTTCCTGTTTTAAAACTAATCTAATGAAAATGTGCTCTGATGAACACATTGCCCCTGGGCCCCAATCGACGTACATATCCCCAACAAACCCGCTTAGCAACAAAATCCCACCCCTTCACTGTTGAAATGTCAGATATTTTGCTACTCTAATAGATTCTTTCCAAGAACGGCTCGATTTTGGAATTCTCTTCCTGCTACCTGCTCCCCAAATTGTACTGATATGCAGAAGTTCAAATGCAACGTAAATGCAAAAGTTTACAATGCATATTTGAAACTGTCAGTTTTTTTATTTCCAGCTTCCATATGGTAATGAAACTTGTTAGAAACATAGTAAATGCATTAAAACTAATATAGGAACAGTTGGAAAATTTAAAAAAAAAACAATTTAACACAACGCGAAGAGAAAACTCAATAATTAGCACCGCAAAAGTTTACAACACATATCAAATTCATTAGATTTCTCAATAATTTTATGACGGTTCATCATGGTAAAATACTTAGAAGCTTCTAGAATGTTCAGGAGTATGCAATAGTGTTGTGAGACTAGATCTCACCCAATAATGGACTCGTCCAGATCCTATATAATCAGCTCTTAAGGCTGATACGGTGGAGCGAGATCTCAACGGATATTGTAACTCGGGGAGCGAGATCTTACTGATACCTGCAACTACTATTATTCTCTTTATCTTTCTCTATATCCTTGTACCTTCCCTTAATACACCTGTAAACCACCTACTACGTGTTTTCCCGTGTCGTTCTTGCGGACCCAACTGAACCCCACAACAAATAGACATCGAAGTAAGCAATTAGTAAAAGCATTGCGTCATTCTTTATCTAATAACCGTATTGTAAGCAACCACATCATGGGAAAGAATAAACAGATTGGTCAAGAGCTCAGAAAACAAATTGTAAGTCTTCATAAAAGTGGATTAGGATATAGAACAATATCCAAATAGTTGATGGTTCAAATAAATTCTGTTGGAACAATAATTCGGCACTGGAAATCTCACAAATCAATCCTTCGTTTGGCCAGATTAGGTCGTCGAAAAATAAGCAAACGTGCTGAAAGGTTATTAACAAGGAAGGTTATGAATTCGCCTAGAATTACTCTTGGAGAGCAGCTGGACTTATAAAAAGTGAAATTGAAGTTAGTAAGGACACAAAAAGTAAAACCCTTTACCTTAAAGACATCTTCTCTAGATCAGCAAGGAAAACTCCCCTTCTTAAGCCAAATCATGTTTGTGCTAGGCTTGATTTTGCAAATGAGTATGCAAGCAAGCCTCTAGAGTTTTGCCATAACGTGCTTTGGTCAGATGAGACCAAAATTGACTTGTTTGCCACTCCAAAACACCGAATGTTTAGAGAAAAAAAAGTACCGAATACCAATGAAAAAACATCATTCCAACAGTAAAATTTGGAGGAGGATCATTAGGATCTGGAGTTGTTTTAGTGCAGGAGGTATAAGAAAAGTGGAAATAATAAAATGAAAAAATAATTGAGCACTTTATAGGAGTATCTAGGAGAAAAACCTTGAAGAAAGTGTGAAGTTGCTCAAATTGAAATCAGACTGGATCTTTCAACATGATAACGACCCAAAACACTGCGAAACTCACACAGAATTCGTTTAATTCAAATAAAGAGAATTTATGGGGACAATTGAAAAAGAGAACCTTCAAATCTGCAAGAATTGGAGACAATTTGTGTGGAAGAATGGAATAAAATAACGCATCTAAGAAGTTCGTAGGAGATTACTCAAAACGTCCGCATGCTGTAATCAACAATAATGGTTATGCTACAAAATACTAGATATTATTTTGTAAACTTTGGCGTTGCTAATTATCGAGGGGTTTTTCTGGCGTTCTGTTAAATTATTGTTTTTTATTTTCCCCACTGTTCATATATTAGTTTCGATACATTTTCTACGTTCATAAAAAGTTTCATTACCATTTGAAAGCTGGAAATACAAAAACTGACAACAGTTTCAATGTGTATTTTAAACTTTTGCAGGCACTATATATATATATATATATATATATATATATATATATATATATATATATATATATATATATATATATATATGAGATTGAGAAGTAAGTTATTGCGGAATTTTAAATTTGTATTTCAAATGATGTAATTTTAAATAAATTTTCGTTATAATCCATTCACTTTGTCTCTCTATTTTATCATTTAAATTACAATCGTTTAAAACAATTATTTCTTCTTTTCAGAATGTTGAATACATTTTTTTTTAAAAAAAAAGGGCAAATTCACACAATTTTCTTATTTCAGTTCAAGCTAGGTCAAAATGCAGCTGAAATAACTTGCGATATTAACGAAGCGTTAGGTTTTTTTTTTGTTTTTTTTTTATTACATTTTCACCCCAAACAAGGCAAATTGCCACTTTGGTGTAGGGGTCTACTATCAGGGGCAACAACTACTGGGGTACTATGTAGGGATTTGGGCAGCAAGGTGTCGGTTCACGTTACACTTGAACTTCTGCACGTCAGTACTGTTGGGGAAGCAGGGACCTGGAATGGAATTCCAGAGTCTTGCGGTTCTGGGGAAGAAACTATTGGAGTAAAAAGATCTTTTACGTCTAGGGACCTCTACAGTGTGGGGGTGGGATCTAGTAGCCTATCGGGTTTGTCGAGGGTGCTCGCGTCGTGGGGGCACAAGTGATTGCAGTTCATCAGAGCATTCACCACTAAAATACTTGTAGAACAGGCAGAGGGATGCAACATTTCGTCGATGGGACAGAGGCTGAAGCTTAGATGCCAGTTCAGGGCCTATCAGATTTGCGACTCTCTTTTGAACCTTGTCAAGGAGCGAGAAACTAGTAGCAGATGCACCAGCCCAGATGTGGCAGCAATACTCCATACATGGGCGAATGGTGGCCTTATAGAGGTACAGGATACTTTCGGGTGTTAGTAGTTTTCTAGCACGGTAGAGAGAGCCTACCTTTCTTGCAGCGGCCCTGGCAATGCCTTCAATGTAATTGTTCCAACTCATGTTTCCTGTGAACGTTAGGCCAAGGAGTTTGAAAGATGGACTCTCAGATAAAGAGTCGTTGGCCATTGCTATTGGTGGTCCAGGAATCACTACTGATTGGACAGCACAATGGTTGTTTAAGAGTTTTTCTGGCGGCGACGAGAGTCTTGAAGATGATGAGGGCAGTGGTCGGCCATCGGATGTTGACAATAATCAATTAGAGCCTTAGTCGAAGCCAATCCACACACAACTGTTCGAGAACTTAATCTTGAATTAGACGTAAGGTATACGATTTCCAACCACCTGAGAGAGACTGGAAAGACAAAAACGGGATAAATGTGTGCCTCACGAATCGAACGACAACCAAAACAAACGCCGTTATGAAGTGTCATCTTCCGTCCTTTACGAAACAAGAACGACCCGTTTCTCGACGGGGTTGTGACTTGCGATAAATGGGGACTCATTACGAAAACCGGGCGGTTATACCCTAACGCAGGTCTACGACACTTTCCGAAGCCAGAGTTGAATCAAAAGAAGATCATGTTGATTCTTTTGTGATCTACAAACGGTTTAATAAATTAACAGTTGTCTAATGCAAGCGAAACCATTATGGCGGAGAAGTACTGTCAACAAATGGGTGAAATGCATCAGAAACTTCGACAACAAGGCTCAATTCTGCAGAACTTTAAACAATTGGGCTATAAAACCCTGCCCCATCTGCCATGTTCTCCAAACCTCTCACTACCGACTACCACATTTTACATCCTATTGACAACTTTTAGCGTAAGAAATGCTTCAAAAGCCTAAGCGATATCAAAAACGTCCTCAGCGATTTCCTCGTCACCAGAACGCAAGATTTTTACTTTACGGGCATAAACACACTTGTTTTGCGTTGGCAAAAGTGTGTTGATTCTTTGGTAATTATTTCGATCAATAAATGTTTTTTGTTTTTTTTTAGCCGCGATATGATCATCTGAATTTAAAAATTAAAAACCGCAAGAACTTTCTCATCAATCTAATATATATATATATATATATATATATATATATATATATATATATATATATATATATATATATGCTTACATATATATATATGCATACATCTGTATATTAAAAACCGCAAGAACTTTCTCATCAATCTAATATATATATATATATATATATATATATATATATGCTTACATATATATGCATACATCTATATATATATATATATATATATATATATATATATATATATATTAAGAGGAAATTATAGATAGATATATAAATACCCGTTCACATACACCTTTCACGATAAAGCTAGAACCTAGAATTCTATCTAATTCTGGGTTCTACCTTTATCGGTATATGTGAACGGGTATTTATCTCTCTCTCTCTCTCTCTCTCTCTCTCTCTCTCTCTCTCTATCTATCTATCTCTCTCTCTCTCTATATATATATATATGCTTACATACATATATATGCTTACATATATATATATATATATATATATATATATATATATATATATATATATATATATATATGCATATATAATATATATGTACATATATATATATAAAGGGATAAGAGATAGAAAAAGAGAGAAAGAACAGTAAGCAGAGAAAGAAAGGCTAGGACTAATAATAATGCACGATATTTTATCAATTGTATCACTAAATAAGATTCCCTGTAAGCCATTGAAGTTTGTCCTAATTTCTCTTGTTTAATTTGATGAGGTTTATTAAACCATGAAATGTACATTGAAACTTACATAGATCGCCAAGGGAGATAATTATGTCGGACTTCCGGTATTTGCAAGGGATTGGTAGTTAAAACATTTGTTACAATTTGTGCCGAAAACAAATTATTAAGCGAATCAATGAAATTTAGTTGATAAACGACTTGAAAATATGCAACAAACGAGCCTAATGTTTGTCTGTGCAGGGGTTTGTCAACACAACCTGGTACGAGGATATTTTTCCCCTACAAGTAAACTCTAACAAACTATTCAAAATAACATACTCGAAATATTCGACGCCTACGTAAGATCTTTGGTATCGCACACGCACACTGGCTCCTACGAGGAAAAGTACACCTCCTTCAAGTAATGTTGCTTCTAGGAACAATGCAAAGGCTAGATGAATTATTGTTCTGGTAAGACGAAAAAACATGCAATCTATAATATAAATCTCACCTGCCTGTTTAAATGTATGTACGTATGTATGTATGTATGTATGTATGCCTAAAACATTCGATAGAGGCGACGGATTTTCACGAGATCGGAAGCGTTTCAAAGCTTGACTCTTCGGACGACAAGTATCGAAAAATTGGCTAAAAACATTTATCCCTCCGTCCTCAACTGGGCATTTTTCTACAGGGAGGGTTCGCTTTTCGCCGATATTTTCAAAAGTCATCCCCTCTTTTCGATTGTCTAGCCTTAATTTAAACCTACGTAATTTTCTGGGTTCAATAGCTGAGACGTCACGTTTGTTTGCTTTGTTTTTTGTTTTTGTCACGTTCTTTTCATCCTTCGCGGTACGGGTTCGGGCCTGCCTGCCTACTACCACTTTTTTTTTGCTCAACATACACCTCCAAACACCCGCGCAACGGCGAGCACCTATTATAGCAAAGTTAATGGTCAAAGAAGGAAAGAGGGAAATAAAGGTTCTCAACGTTTTATTTGGTAAAGTAAAATTAAATAGGACACTAATGTCTATGTATTTCACATAGGAGCCGCTTGCTTTTTGAGAACTTCGATTGAAGTAAAATAAAACGAATACACATATGCGCACACGCACACACGTACCGTCACATGCACACACATACCCACACATACACGTCTAGAGAGCAAATAAATAAACAGCAAATATAAATGTCTACACGCAAGACGTCTTATATCCATTGTGTGATTTATTTGCATATTTGTTTGTCTATATATTTATTCTTTTGCCCGACATGGTATTTGTTATTTGGGATTGGGTCACTAAGTACGTTAAATCACTGGTCCATAGATTCGACCATAATTGGGTCAAACAGGTACACGTTTTTACAACGTATAAACTCACAGACAATCGATAATATGCTGCGCCTTTAAGTAAGCCTGATATATTCAATACTCGCAAGAGTGTGTGTTATTAGTATAATAGATAACGTTAAATACTACGGGATATGGTTTGACGAGTTATAAGATCCTTTTTTTTATTTTTTTACCCACATTAACTCCCGAGAAGGCATATGCCATTTGGACGTAGGAAAGATTTATAAGATGTTGGTTTATGTTACATTTAAACTTGTGCATATCAGTACAGCCAGCGAAGCAGGTAGCAGGAAGGGAATTCCAAAGTCTAGCTGTTTGAGGGAATAAAATATTATAATAGAAAGCTTTTTGGTCTTTAGCGACCTCAACAATCAAGAGGTGAGATTTTATTACTACGCGAGTTAATCGGGAATATGTACGTCCAGGGACACAAGTGCAAGGAGTTCATCAGAGCTCATTTCATTAAAATATTTGTGAAACAAACACTGGAGTTTGGAGACAAAGTGGGACCTGTTAAATTGGATTTTTTTTTTTACCCTCTCCAACACAGAAGCTAGTGGTAGATGTACCATCCCAAATAAGCAACAATACTTCATGCATGGGCGAATGGTGGCCGTAGAGGAACAGGATCCTCTCAGTCTTCTAGCTCGATAGAGGGAACCCACCTTCTTTGCAGCAACTTTCGTAATGTCCTCAATGTATTTATTCCAGTTCATATTGCCCGCAACTGTTAGGCCTAGGAAGAATACTCAGGTAGGATGTTTCTTCCCTCGTGCATATTATAGAGAGTTGTATCATGAGTAAATATACTCATTTCGGACACAATATTATCAGAATAATCGTTTATGAATATCAGGAATAATAGTGGTTCAAGGATTGACCCCTGGGGCACTCCCGCATTAATGTTGTGCTGCTTTCATGGACATTCATCAATGACAACCTGGAAGATGTTATTGTCTAAGGAGGATCTAATTATATTAAGGATGTCCAGTTATACCGTTTCATTTTCAATCGCAGCTTTTCATGCCAGACTTTGTCAAAGGTCTTAGATATATCAAGGGCTACAGCCCTGGCTTCGTCTGCCTTATCTAGTACATGGTATATGCGTTCAGAGATGACTGTTGAAATATCTACAGTAGAACGCCATTGCTTACATCCATACTGTTTACCAGAGATATTTGCGAGGTGGTGGACTAGTGATTGATTAATTAAGGTCCCAAAGATTTTACCGAAGAAAGGGAGGAGAATAATAGGGCAATAATTGAAAGGGTCAGTTATTTCACCAGAATTGTTGTGCACTGATACCACAGAGGTCATCTTCCAGCTATTAAGCTTAATCGTGGCCATTTTTGCACTAACATTATTGGAAAACATGAGATATGCAGTTATCTGTTACTAAAATAGCAATATATATTATATTGATTGCATATAATTAATTGTTTACAATGGGTGTGGTACTTCTAATATCCGTTACATTAAAGTTTTGATGTAAAACAAACAAAGCAACCAATATATTAAGTAATAAACAGTAATAAGGGTTCGTATTATTTGAAATATTCAGACTACTGCTCTCCTCATGACTGCTATTTTCATAACTAGCATTTCAGTCCGGCGTTACCGGGGTGTTTGGAGATGCATGTTGAGCAAAAAAAAAAGAGGTCATTTTTTTAACTTTGGCCCATATTACGACCCCTTAACATTTATTATTTTGGACTCAAATCAAGTTATAAAATTAGTTCCATGTCCAAGAAACCTATATCTAAAATTTCAAGTGTTTAGACCCAAAATTGTCGGAAGAGTTTGGTAGAGTTCTCAAAGGTCAATCGTTGAACTTTAATCCCCTTAACAGACAAATTTCTGGCCGAAAACCGATCACAAAGATTTTCCCAAATCTCAGTACCCTGTATATAAAATTTAGAGTATGTAGACTTAAAATTGACAGAGTTTTTGCGTAGGAAAATGTACAGACTCACATACACACACACAGACACGTTCACTTTTATAGTTATACTAGCATTTCAGCCTGACGTTGCCCGGATGTTTGGATGTGTGTATTGAGCAAAAAAAAGTGGTTGTAGAAAGGCAGGCTTCATACCAATTGTCACTATCCAGCTCCCCCACTCCCCGGGGAGTTGGTCCCCATTTCCCCTTCACTCATCACATTAAAAATCGGCCTTGTGCCTAATTTGCACGGTGGGGGAGCAAATAATACCCTTTTGTTGGTCTTTTGGCCAGGATCAAAGTGTAGTATCTGTCTTACTACCTGGTCTACTTATGTTTGTACCTTTATGATATAAAGTGGGGGATCACATTTATGTATTAACTTAATGTAAAATGATCACCCACTTCACAACTAGTTAGTCTCAAAGCCGTTCAAGTCATTCTCCAAATCATTCAAGTTGTTGTTGGAGGAGTCCAGTTATTTTTTAAGCATTCAAGTCATTCTTAAGGTCATTCAATTCATCCTTAAGTTCATTAAAGTCATTCTAAGCCATTTACTTTTTATTCATTTAAGTCATTTCAGCCCATTTTTCGGTCATTTTAGTTTATCTTTAAGAATTTCATGCCAATCCTACATTCACGCATTCATTCATTACATGAGAGCACGCGACTAATGGCTATCGGCCTTGTTAATATGAATATCAATATACACAAAAGAAAAATGAATTCATAGGAGTATAGATGGATAGATAAATCGACCGATGTAATGTCCGGCTATTTTAGGTGGATCTTATTCGCAAGGACCAGTGGCGTAATAAATTAAGTCCTTGAAAAAAAAAATCTTCTGGATGTTGGAGATTTAATGCTCAGTGCATGCGATACTCAAAATAAAATTTCCAATTACTTAAGACTCGATCATGGTTGGCGGGACGAGAATATATTACTCCCGCGGATAAAATAAATTGTTCCATTCGAAATTCTGTACACATTCTCAAGTTAGACAGAAAAATTCCCGAGTTTGAAAGACACATCTGCAGAAGATCGAAGGTTACATCGTCCGAAACGTTATAAAAATGGTATTCATGACGAGAACAGTAGTTTAAATAATACAAATAGGGATTACGGCATGTTACTCTGGATGATTCATAGAACACAATTGGATTGTACCTCCAATGTACCAATCTTCAACCAATCCTAATAACAACATCCTATTCTGTTCAAAGATTAATGTTCTATCTGGATACCAAAATCTCATATTCTTTTTTATTTAAACACTTTTTTCTTTGTCTATGTCCCTTAAAGGGATTTAATCTTTAAAATATATTTTCTATGTATGTGCTAAATAGAAAAATTATATCAAATCAGAATTAACGGTTTACTGATGACTTTTTTCTGAGGAGATGAGCCTACATCGAAAATCCATGGATTAAGGAAATTTATATAAATAATGTATTTTTTGTCCAAGCAATAAAATTTTTATTTTGAAAATCATATTTTTTCTGAGTGAAATGTTAATATAAACTGTGCATATATATGTAGGTGTGCATATCAGTGTGTGTGTGTGTGTGTGTGTGTGTGTGTGTGTGCGTGTGTGTGTGTGTGTAAGGTTAGTGGAAGAGAATCCCAGTTGAAACCACCCGTACTGATGTTGTTCTGATATTCCGCAACAGGTTTAGGAATATATAAACACTCTTCCCTCGCACATGATCCATTTTAACGAAGAATGTAAGTTCTTTTATGCTTCGATAATTAAAAATATCCCCAACTTACATAATAAATCACTCAGTTTAACATCAAGTATCGCCACATTTTTTTTTATTTGCACGAGGGAAGTCGACAAACTAGTGTTATTTTACAAAATATTATTAGGTTGGTGGAAAAATAATGTTTTTAATCAGATATTTATACGTCAAAAAACGACATTATTTTTGCACCAACTGAATATTTGCCATGTATATCCACACAGTTTCTAATCACCTCTTTCCCGTGTCCCTCTTTACGTTCTTTAAATCAAACATAATAAAAGAATGTCCAACTACACATCTCCAAGTTCAACACGCTGTATCCTGTAAGACAGCCTGGGGTTATATTAGTCAAAATGTTGTTAGTATAAAAACTAAGGTTAGAAAAGTCAAACGAATAACCCAAATAATGCAAAACAAATGTGTTTATTTTTTTTAAATCTGAGTTTTAAAAAATCAACGATATTGAAACAAAATGTTATTATACTCGGAGGAAATATCTAGCGTTCGTGACTAGGTTACTGGTCCAAGCAAATAAAAGGCTCGGCTTTCAGTGTTTTATACGCAACAATCGAAATGTACATTCTTATATAATTTGTATGCGTGTAAGATTGATATCATCTGGAAGTGGGCGAGGTAAGCAATAATCAACTAATTAGGAATTCAAACCAACCCGCTGATAATGAGGAGTCTAGTGAGTTTGGGTTGTGGCTTAACGGACCTCTATTACAGCTGAACTGGGATTAAGGCCCCTGGGATATTTTGTTTGCGGCGCAGTGAGGCAAACCTTAGAAAAAATGGTAATTGATACGCATACGTATATTTATATTAAAAGCAATAATAAAAAAAGTGTGTATATGTTTGTTTGATAACGAAAAATTTGATTCGATAGGTCAACAATTTAGTTCGAGTTTTCTTATTTGAATAAGGAAAAAAAAACTTCGCAAACTTGTAAAATTTCATAAAGAGAAAATCCAAAATTAGTCTCTTTATGCTCACTATAGATTTACCTTATCTTCCCCTATTTTTCTTCGTCGCCTTCTTTCCTCCTCTATTCCCCCTTTTTCCTTTTTCTTCTCGGGCTAGACATGAAATAATATTTCTACTGTAGTGATAGTCTTTTTCGTTTATAATTTGTCTATTCTGATTTAGAGTTTTAGTGAGTTTTATTAACTACTAGCCCAGATGTTTAGAGGTGTGTGTTGAGCAAAAAAAAAAGAAAGTGGTAGTAGGAAGGCAGGCTCGAACCCATGACGCGAAGGCGCAAAAGGAAGTGAAAAAAAAACCTGACGTCTTATCCCTACTCCATGACGCGACCGGAAATTCGGAACGTTGAAATTAGTAAAGTCATTCCGACCGATATGATGACTTGCACAAATAGCGACGCAAAAAGAAAACTGACCCTCTTTGTAGAAAACTACCCAGTTGAAGGTGATGGAATTAATGTATTTAGCCAATTTTTCGATATTTGTCGTCTGAAGGGTTGATCTTCAAAATGATATCAATCTTGTGTAAATCCGTCGCCTTACATACATTTAGACAGACAGGTGAGATCTATGCAATAGATGACTGTAAATAAACAAGGAGTGGGAGCGAGAATGATAAACACCATCTCAAATAAAATTAAGTAGATAGGAGCAATAGAGATAAAGTTAGTAAGGGCGAATCACTTTTTAATTAGGCGGTCACCACTTTATCAAGGTTCAAAGACTTCTCGAGGATCATGTAGAGTTTCATCTGAGCACTAGAAAAAGTCACGAGATTTTACTCGCTAATTTTTTTCGTGTGTTCATAACATAGTACATAAATACTTAGTAAATATTAATTATATCTATTTCTAGCATCGGATATGGTGTTTATAAAGGGAAATCCTTATATTTGTTTTAATAAATAAACAGTATTTAACTCATATTTATTAAACAGGTTAATGTCGTCTGCTTGTAGCATTGTCTATTGTGCATACAAAGGAACATTATAGATGGTAATACAATGAAGAGAGTATCGGATCGACAAAAAAAATAAAACGAAAAAAGCTATAACAAGCTAAGCAGATTAACCTTTTATTAATGCGGTACGTTTGTATTTTTATACTTTCAACATTGCAATGTGTTCTTACCTGCGTTTTTATGGAATTTCCGTATCGTACAATAATTCAGCAAAAACCTTCATCAAACATTTGTTCGACATTAGTTCTAGTGCGCATGCGAAGTTTATTGTAAACATGAGAAGTTCACAGCAATTTTAATGAACCAGATATTAATTTTATCGTTATTTTAAGATATATCCTTACTAGCAAAGATACCTGCGCTTCATGCGGAACTTTATTATATACTCGGGTACATATATTTATTTATATACAAATTTGATAAATATACAAATAAATGCACATTGGTATTTATTATAGAGTAGAGCATTGTATTATTTTGCAAAACTGTGTATTTTACGTTTATTTCATTGTTTACGCACTTATTTATACGGTTATTGTTTGTTCTTTAGGTGGTTAAAGATATAAATGCATTAATTTGCATATGAAGTAATTAGTTGCGTTAAGAAGAACGAATTTAGAAGAAAAGGAGTCGAGTGTTTGACACCTTGACGCCAAATTGAACATTTCGAAATTAAGAAATCGAACTTAGCTTTTTTTTATTTTAGATTACATATTCATGTTTTCTCTTTTTTTATTTTCATTTTATTTAGTGTATTTTAAACTTATTTATTTGGTCATTTTTAATTCGTATTGGATATTTTTCATCTGGGTATATCATCATTATTTTCGTTTCAAATAAGTTTATTCTTATAAATAGTATTTATTGAAAAAAGTTTATTTCAGCATCAAATTTAGTTTTTAAAAATTATTTCATATATGTTCAATTTCCTGGTGCTTTTCAATGTAAAAACAATGGATATGTTTCTCTTATACGTGACACCAGCGTCATCTCGATACGAGAGTTAGTCATGATTAGCCGTCTCCATTGGGCACCAAGAGAGATCAGTTATCGCCGGCATTCGTTGTTATAGCTCGAAGATGAAGACAATAAAACACGTTTATAATCACCGAGGAAGGTCGGAGTTGACCGAAATATTTGATTTATTTTGTTTTCATTTATTGAAATAAATATATATATACGTTAGCATCGAATGTGTTTATTTTAAATGTTAGAATTATTTTGCTAGCAGTTTTTTTTTAATTTTTTATTTTCTTATTTTGTTTTAGATGGAGATGGGATATCGAGTCTTTATCTCAAACATCCCAACCAAGAGATCATTTAACAATTCTGTCAATTTTATTGCAGTTGTGTGTATCTCTCTTGCAAATTATTTCACCAGATATATTTGTCATGAATCTAGTTCCTCTTACAATTACTATAATAATGAAGATCTTCCTAAGATTCCAATTTCTTTTCCTATCGTACATAAGACCGTTATGATCTAATTTGTTTTTTAAATGATTTTTTCACGTCATACATAAAAACTTAGTATCATTTGTCTGATCATCTGTCCAATTATGTGTGTGCTTTCCTCTCAGCATTTAAGTAATTAATTTAACTGGCACATTTGCTACGTTCGTACAATTGTTAGTAAAGTTTTGGTCTCGCAACTTCTTTGTTTTCAAGTGCTATCTTTCTCCAATGTTTATCATTTCTTTTTTTTTTTGTTTTGTTTTTTTGTTATTTGTTTTTTTTATTGTTATTACAATCACTTAATACCCAACGTTTATTTATAAGCTTACGTAAATCACGTGTTATCTTACAGTTAGTTGCACGTTGGATTTTCTGCTGATATGTTGTGCATGTCGAATTGTTGTGTAGTATGTTTTCCTGTAGCTGATAGAATCAAAAGCATGTCTGATATTATCGCTTTAATACTGGTATGTGTGTTCAGAAATTCTTATGTGGTAAGTTGATACACATAATTCATGAATAATGGACTTTCTTTGGATACGATAAATACAGTTACATTTAACACGTTGTTGTGTAGTGATGCCTGTCATTTATGGCCACCACAAGCACGACGTGTACTTTGTAACATACGAGAAGGATTTCAAAAGTAACGGCTCCTATTTTTTCAACCCGAATGGACCAGACGGGATTGCAAATTGCATTGTTATGATGACTGAACTTGTGTGCAGCCAGCACCAAACCTATTCAGGGTTTAACCGGCTTCCTCCTTCGGAGGAAGTTTCATGGGAGTATGAAATTCACAAGCGGTCCCCAGCCACATGTATATCCCCGTTAGGGGAGATGATGACGTTAGGTTTTTGCAACTTTTTTGCAGGGAGGTGTCGACGTCCTCCTACATACAACACCTGGACTTCCCAAGTTGGTCACCCGTTTTAGTAATGACCAGGCTCAACGTTGCTTAACTTCGGTGACCTGACAGGAACCGGTGTGCCAACATGATTATGCCGATGACTGAACTTACGCATTCATGACCAAAAATTTTCATCTGTTGCAGCTATTGACGGCATTTAACTCTAAGAAAGCAACCCCTGTTATGTACGTGCGTCAGAAGCGTTATTGAATTTCTAGCAAAAGTGCATTGAGAATTGTGGTATAGAAAAATAAATTCTGGAGCACAAAAGGTCTCTCGTTTTAATGGTACCAGTTCCGTCTTCATAGCTCTTCAACTTTCTTATGTTCAAAATAGAAGGCTTTACTTTTCAAATGATCCTTGTATGACAAAGTGCGCTCTAGACGCCCATGCACAGCCAAACTGCATTGAGAATAGTGGTGACTAAGTATTAAATAAATTCTAGAGCACAAAAGGTCGCTCGTTTTAATGGTACCACTCCGTCTTCGTAGCTCTTAAACCTTTTGAATTAAAAAAATACGAGACTTTAACTTTTGAGCGGATCTCGTTCTTTTGTTAATGCATTTTTGTTAATCATACCAATGTGCTTTCTTATAAAACCCTAGACAGATCTGCTGATGTTAAGATTGTGTCATTTTTTAAAACTTCGTATTGTGTCAGTCGATAATTTTAAAATTCGCTTCATAAAAGTTATTTTTAATCGTATTTTTTACTCAAAAACTAGTAGCATTGAACGAGCGACCTTTTGTGCTTCAGAATTTATTTTTCTACATAGTTACCAGCATTCTCAATACACTTTTCCCAATCTCTATTGGTGTCTCGGTCGTAAGAGTTCAGAGCGTGTTTTGTCACTCACATCTCTGTGGCCACTTCGAAATCGACAGAACCCATTTCACAACTGTACTGACTGCATCGGCTTCATAAATGTTCAACAGGCGCCGGTGAATGTTGATCGGTTCAATTTTTCTGCATGAATGAATGCAGCGTTGCATCTCTGCTTCTGGCGCACGTCTATGGCAGGGGTTGCTTTCTTAGAGTCTCGTACAGTTAGTATCTGCAACAGAAAGATGAAACCGTCAGATCATAAATGCATAAGTTTAGTCATCATAACAATGCAATTTGCAATTCCTTCTGATCCATTCAGGCGAAATAAAAGTAGAAAGCATTAACGTCAATTATATAATTCGTCGATTGCTCTAGCTTTCAAAGCAATTTCTTTTTTGTTCGTCTCTGACTCCTATGAAAATGTGATGAGCCAAGATTATACATGACTTATAACAATTCGACTTTGGGTCAGTTGAAATATGCAGTTAATCAAAAAGTTAACCCTGGTTCAATTGTTAGTGCTAGAGTTCAAAATGACGTTTTCTTTAATCACGTTAAGATTCATTTCATGTCTTGCAATCGTATACATGTCCTATTTTTTTCTGGGATTCTCCTAAATAACTCTCATATATTAAAAAGAAATCGACTTTGAAACGTCATGGCATTTTTTCTCATCAGATCTTTCTAAGAGTTCTTATATTGATCCATGCCTTTTTCTGCTTTTTATGAAGTTAGTTCTTTATAATGCGCTACATATTTTTTCACCCTTGTGACTATTCTCTATCTTTTTAAATTTACTAGCAAACCGTGAATGGAGTACTATTGTCACATTTTGACTGATAAATTTCTTTATAAGGTATCTATAATTTACGTGGTCCCATACTTTGTTCTACGCTGCATCCTTCTTTTCACAGACATGATGTTACTAGTTTTAATATGCTGTATGAATACTATTATAGGAGTTCTTCAGAATTGTCTGATACATTCCCTGCTTCTTTTGTTCCTCCCCGTATAACTCGTGTGTGTAGTGAGCTCCACCAATTGGCTCTTTTAATGCCCCATTGTAATACAATTCCCGTATTGCTTCGTTTCAAGAAGTG
>NC_136505.1:86246249-86261249 GCF_053919585.1 Euprymna scolopes
TGCCAAGCCGGTTTACTGGTTATCGTACTTGACTCACTGTCTTGAGGTTTTGGTTTTTATCTAAGTCCAAGTATTTTCTCTCTTTTTTTTTTCTTTTACTTACAAGAAGTGACCTGTTTAGAAAATAAAACATAATATACGCATGCACATACCTCAGTTTCTGTATGAAATAAAATATAATGTTTATACGTATTTTACAACTGGGTAACACCGGGCTGCCTGCTAGTATAAAGTTAAGATTCTTTGGATTAACATCACTGGATTATTAAGCAGTAATTAGGAAAAGTGTGTTTTTCGTTTTGAGTGATATAAAAAGTAGCATGGCGCCAGGAGATAAATGCTCGACACTCGGTTTATTTATTTTCAAGTCTTGATCATGCTAGCGTATTTACACATTTAGAACGTGTTGCCTTCAAATAGATTTAAACTTGAAATAGTTCCGTCTTTAGTAATATTTTATGAAACAAAATAAAACTATTGTAATCGCTTATACACGGTGTTCTTTTACATAGCATTTATACATTAAAAACTGATCATTTGCCCCAAAACGATTTCTAGAGAAATATCATTTTTCTTTCGAAAGTATGGAATCCGTTTACGCTGTTGAATAAAATAAAGTATCGCATCACTTACATTTATGCCTCCTTATAAACTCACACATGGATAGCTGTCCACCAGTTGCATATATTTTCAATTTTTTACAGCTGAACGTTAACTCTAACCTAACGTTAACTTTAACTCTGGAAGTTAGATTTGGCAACGCCGTTTACGTACACTGCGCATGAATATGTTTTTACATTATTGCCACACTCATTTTGCCATTACTAATGAGAATCTCCATTATATTTCTCTTAGTCTGTTTGGCTTCCTGTTCCACCTTTTCTCTGGAACTACTGGTCTGATCTAACTGAAATTTTATATGAATCTTTCTGTTGATGAGGGGCAGCGAATTAATTATGATGGCAGTTTTTATGTAGAGTAAGAGATAAACAACTATTCATAAGGATTAGTATTTCATGCAAAAATTGAGCTCAAAATTTACGATATTCAAAGTATAAAACACTCATTCTTGACTTGCTAAAATGTCTAGTTTAGTAAATAATAATAGTTTATATACTATCCCAATCCATGAGATTTTTAGTTTGCTATTCCGGATTCTTCTTCAAGGTTGTATTAATGACGATGGTAATCTCTTCTCTCGGAAACATGTCGCCGCTGGGACTAGAGAGTAATTGCCAAGGCGAGCCCAAGCTGGTAGGGCTTGATCCAAACCATGTGATGAAGTCACTCAACTGAAGTGGAAAACTGAACATGGTTCATTGGTTTCATTTTTGTGCAGCTAACCCCGCTAACAATATTCGCACCTCTGTTTTCAATTAAAAGGAACAAGAGAAGAAAATAGTTTTTAGAATAATTGTGGAAATTCCGTTTTAAAGTCCGTCCTCGTATTTTGAACAGTAGTTGTGTCCGCCGGCCGGTTGATCATCGGTCTTAAGTTTTAAATGGAACATTTTCATTATCAAATAGTTCTTTGTACACGCTTTTTATGATCTCTTCCTTTTATCCACATTAATGACTGACATTCCCATTTGTCTTTCTTGTCGCTGGTCCGTCTAGTGTTTGTTGCATAATTTGCTCCCCCCTCGTTTTTCTTCCTCATTCGTCATCAGTGTTTTTAGTCAAATAAAAATTTTCACGCGGAAAAAATACAGAGACGTTCCTAAGAGTTCCTAAAGTTTTGTTTACCACAAAACCGAAAGAGACTAAAGTTTTTTTTAAAACTAATTATTTAGTAAATTCATCTACTTATGCAAGATGGATGACATGCAAACGGATATCTTAGAGCGGTTATTTCGCTCTTGGTGATATTCAAACTTTCCTCACAGCATTATCGGCGGTGTGATTTGTACCTGCTTCCACAGACAACTAATTTGAAAATTAATTTATTTATAGCGGACTATTATCCTCATCTTTCTTAGTTGTTGTTTCAAGATGTTTCGGACAACTATTTCTCTGGCCTTCGTGAGAGGAATAGTTGGCCGAATCGTCGTGAAACAACTAAGAAAGATGAGGATAATAGTCCGCAATAAATAAATTAATAAATAATACTCATCTCAATAATGAATTCCAATTCAATAATATATATACCATTCGGTACGGAACCGACCATGGAATAAACAAATGTGGATTTATAAGACAAAAAAAAAATCTAACCTTGATCGCCTTTCGGGGCCCGTGGCGCAGTGGATAGAGACGATGAATCTCTACGGTTTCAGGTGAGCATTGTCTGAAGATAGCGGTTTCAATCCTACCCAAAGCCGGCCAAACGCTTACTTCGCCAAAACGTGGTGAGACGAGAACAACTATGGATGGCAGTAATTGGTGAGAATCGGAGTTTCTATCCCGTCGCGGTTTCTACCTGACGAATTACAGAGAAATAGTTAGCCGAAACGTCGTGAAACAACAACTAAGAACAATAGAAATAATTGTTTGCAATAAATAAATTAATAAATTATACTCATCTCAATAATGAATTCCAATTAAATAATATGATTTGAAAATTTTTACTTTACTTTCCTCTCTGGTTCTGTTGTGCCTATATTGTTTGACATATTGCCCTTCTTTTATTCACCGCTGGGAAAAATTTTGTTTTTCAGACTTGGGTCATTACGACATGTACTTAGTGTGATCCATGCAAAATATGTACTAGCTCACTTACAGGATATTGAAATAGGGTTCCTGAATTATGTAATAAAAATGGTATTTTCATCGCAAATCGTAAATCAAGTTAACTAGTCTTATTTGAACTGCGTTGACACTTATTTAGAAGTTGTCCGTTGGTAAATAATTTGTGCTTAAGATTAAATGTGTATTTTCATCCTCCGGTTACATTCTACTTTCAAAGAGTTTACGTTGATCAGTAAATATTTTATGTTACACCTTTGTCTATCACACTTTATTTGAAATAGGATTTCCTTGAACCATAACGTGGTACACTTTTACAAACGTTTTACAATGCCGGCAAAAAGAAAGTCCGCACTTGTATCTTTTTCAAAAACTGCAAATTTAAGCTAAATTTAATGTAACTGTTTAAACAAACTATACCTCATTTGATTGTTTTTTTTTTATTCTATAATTTTACTTGTTCATATTTGACTTTTAATTGAAATATTCTAAAGTTCACATCAATTTTTAAAAAATAACTCCAAATTGAGGAGGCAAAAAGAAAGACCTCAGCAACAAATTCGCTTAAAACCAACTTAAATTATCGCCCCTAAATCAGTTTAAAATATCCACCAACAGGCAACAAAGCATCTCTAATCGTAATTGTTGTTGTTGTTCCAGGTTATACAACGTAGCATTCAGTTCATATGCCACGACTTTCTCTTAGTGATCGTCAGGAGCTCATTAATTTCCACCTTACTAGTTTATCCAATCGAGAAATCGGCCGCAGGTTAAAATGTGATGAGAAAACTGTACGAAAGACTGCAAAAGCACCAAAATACCGGCAGTGTTCGTGATGCCCCTAAATCTGGTCGTACTAGAGTTACTTCTAACAAGGAAGACAATGCTATCAAGATCAGCAGCATAAGAAACATATTTGAAACGGCTCCCCAAATTCAACAACAGTGCAATCTTGTTAAAAAGTGCTCTCTTTCTACTATCAAGAACAGATTAAAGGAATTTAATTTGCAAGCCAATGATTTCTGTAAAGAACAGAAAGCGTTGTCTGGACTTCGTCATATGCAATGAAGATCATGGCTCTTCATATTGGTCAAAAATGCTTTTTAGCGACGAACGCAAGTTCAATAGGTTAGGCAGTGATGCTCAGTTTCAATGCTTCAAGGTGGTGGAGGTTCAGTTTTGGTGTGGGACATTATTAGTACCAATGGGCCAGGACCTATAGTTCGCTTGCAAGGTCGAATTAATTCGACCAAGTATATTAATATGTTGACTGAGCCTTTTCTACCCTACTTTGGTCGGAATTTGGATGATAATCCCATCTTCATGTAAGATAATGCTCTCATTCACACAGCTGGCAATGTCAAGAGGTTCCTGGAAGAGCATGACACTCTGTGTTTGGATTGGCCTGCACAATCTCCAGACCTCAATTCTATCAAAAACGTATGACATTACATCAAGCAACAGCTACGCAATGTTAGATTTTAACATTTGGAAGAACTTGGACAAAAATTAAAGAAAAGTGGGATGCCCTTTCCCCAGAGTATTTCTGCAGTCTAATTCAAGAAATTCGCAAACGATTGCAGGCTGTCAAATTTCAGAAGAACTATGCTACTAAATATTAACTGTTCATTGTGTTTCTATTGTATTTGTGTTGCATTAATGTTCTAAAGTTACATTTAAATAACAATTTTCCGTTGTGCGGACTTTCTTTTGCCTCCTCAATTTGAAGTTATTTTTTAAAAATTGACGTGAACACTAGAATATTTCAATTAAAAGTCAAATATGAATAGGTAAAATTATAGAAGAATAAAAGGCGAATCAAATGAGGTATAGTTTGTTTGAACAGTTACATTAAATCTAGCTTAAATTTGCAGTTTTTGAAAAAAAAAAGTACAAGTGCGGACTTTCTTTTTGCCGCCTGTGTATGTTCAATTGCAAAAAATAAAAAAATAGCTTCAACTCGATTTTCTTGCCTCATAACATTTATTTTCCTATTGTTACAGCCCTGGCGTCACCCACGCCTCTAACGTGATCTCGAACTTTATCTTTGTCTGTCTCATGGGAGTTCCTTTTTATAGTCATCATTTTTCCTATCGATGACTTCATTTCGCATGCATTTGCATACGAGCGGCCGCGTTATATTTCAGATCTGTTACAATTTGAAGCATTATTTTCATTGGTACGTCAGGATTAATTCAAAATGTCAGTTTCAAGTAACATTTTGATGCAAGTTCATAACTTCAGTCCATGAAAAAAATAATAAATAAAAAGAAATCTATATGATGCACGTATCGTTAACGGAAAAAAGATTTCGTACACCAAAAATCACGTAAATTGTTCCATTAGTTTGATTTTTTAAAAAGATCAAATTTTATGGCTAAACGATAATCGGGGATCTAGCGATTCTATTTTAAAAGGAAAAGGAAGATCACATTCAATAATCCAAATTTTTTCGATATTTTTGCAAGCCGTTCTTGGGGAAGGAGCATCAGAAGATTCAACCCCGCTGAAAATGATTTTCATTATAAAAATAAAACTCCTTGATCAATTTATATTTTCTTTTCGTCATGCGTACCTATATGATACATATTTTTCTTTAGTTTTGTCAGTTTTGTTATATTAGGGGGGGTCTACCAAACTTAGGTTTTAATATAGTTTTCACTAGTCGTCGTATTTAAATTCGAAGTGTAATTTTATTCAGGTTATAAATGAGTTTAAATTAAGTTTTAAATGCCATTTTTTTTAGTTTGTCGCGCTTAAATAAAAATGACGCGTTTGAAATTACATTTTGTTAGACCGTGACGCTTAAGCCTGAAATCTCATTTCCGTAAGTCATTTACACTAATATTTAAAATAGTTTGGTTGGTTTGTAAAGGTTAAGTGCCATTTATCTGGTATTGTTAAGTTTGAAATATTACTTTCGTTTCGATATAAATAGTATTTCCACGCTTAAGTATGAAATTTGATTTTCTTCATGAAATACTTATTTCGAATTCGAGACTTCTGAATATAGGGTTGGGTTTTTTAACGAAATCATTCTAATCTTATCACGAGGAAATATGGGGAAAATGTAGCCATCCAAAGGGGGGGGTGATGTTCAGATTTAGTCGCACGTGGTTGAATTCTGCCTTCGTAAAAAAACTCTAATTGGGAATCAGGTTTTAGGGTAGCATGGGTCCACTTTCAGAGAGAAAAGACCGAGGGAGGGAGAGAGAGAGAGTGAGTGAGTGAGAGAAAGAGTGAGTGAGAGAGAGAAGTGAGATAGAGTCATAAAGCGAGAAAATAAGACGTAAAAAGATTTTTAATAAAGAAAAGGGAA
Organism: Euprymna scolopes; assembly: GCF_053919585.1. Classification (NCBI taxonomy): domain Eukaryota; kingdom Metazoa; phylum Mollusca; class Cephalopoda; order Sepiida; family Sepiolidae; genus Euprymna; species Euprymna scolopes. Next base: position 86,252,254 of record NC_136505.1, read on the forward strand.
TGAAAATGTAATTTTTTATAAAAATCGGCAGAAAATGACTACAGAAGTATCAATAAAATTGCAGCAAAATAATTGGATAAAGTTAAAGAAATAAAAAAGAAAATGACCGAATAACTTGAACGAAAAACAGAAATAACAAATGGAGGGAATAACTGAAGGAAGGATAAAAAAAAATCCGATAACTCCCCCAAGTAGCAATTTTTTTAATTTTTACCCCTTAGCAGCCCTTTTTCCGGATGAAAATCGGTTAAAATGTTTTCCACATATCTGAATACCATATATACCAAAACTCAAGTCTTTAGATAAAAAAATCCGTTGACTATATAGGTTAATAATTCCTTTAACACACACAACCACACACACACACACACACACACACACACACACACACACACACACGCACACACATTCTCACTTTTATTGACTAGCAGGCCGTTTGGCGTTGCCCGGTCGTAAAATACGCATAAATACTACATTTTAATTCATAAAGAAACTGAGACATATGCATGCGAGTATTATGTTTTTTTTTTGTTTTTTGTTTTTCTAAACAGTTCAAAACTCCAAAAAAACAAAAGATAAATTTTAATCGAGCTGAGATCAAAACCCAAACTAAAATACAGGGAGTCATGTACGATAACCGTTTGACACGACCTTTAAAAGTATTTTCAAACCTACTTATTTTTAACATAAGGAATCTGTGATGGGAACCATTAACGCATGTACAATCGTGGAACAGTTAGCAAACAAATAAAAATACGCCGACAGCCACGTGCCAATGTTTTGATGTTTACCCGTTAGCAACCTGATTTTTTCTGGATTAAAACCGATGAAAAAGTTTTACACATGTCTGAATATCCTATATACAAATTTCAAGTCTGTAGATCAAAATTTCGTTGAGTATATAGGTTAGGAAGTGTCCTCACACACACATACACACACATACATATATATATATTTAAGATTCTTGCAATGTATGTGTGATTGCGCATATGTGTCTGATTTTCAGTTTTCTCTGTTTCTGTATTGGTTTGTACAAAGTAATGTTTCTCTCCCATATATATATATATATATATATATATATATATATATATATATATATATATATATATAGAGAGAGAGAGAGAGAGAGAGAGAGAGAGAGAGACATATGATAGGTTTGGCAGCACAAATAAGTTGTATGCGACAAAACACGTATCTGTGGTTAATTAAAATTTAAAGCCGCTCTATATATGAAGGCGTCACATTAGAGAAAGAACGATTATTTCCAACTAAGTTTATTTTCATTTCTTTTAATTTAATTATCAATTCTGAAGATTGCATAAGTATAAAGCATCTGTAGGTAAACATTCAAATTATTTATGCAAGATGTATATATATATATATATATATATATATATATATATGCATGTGTCTTTTTCTACGCTAGCAATTTTAGATGATCCGTTGTAAATCTACACACAAGACAAACACGCAAATTAGCGAAGTTTTGTAAGTGCTCTTGTGTAAACGACAAACACACGAATACAAGTATTCATACGGACACACAAACTAACCCCTAATGCAAGTTTACACACATACGCACATGCATATGTGTGTGCAAGAGCGTGCGTCGAAGGTTTGGTTTTGTGTGCGTATGAATAATTAGAGAAATATTCGTTGTCCGACTCACAGGTTGAAGCTGAATCAAGAACCATTGCAGTTGCGTTGAGCTTCACAAATGATTAATTTGAAGTAACGATGCAAGTTCATCTTTGCTATCATTAGTTGTCTACATACCAGGACCAATCCTTCAATACAGTCTAGTATATACACCACACACACACACACACACACACACACACACACACACACACACACACACACACACACACACACAGATTCGCACACAGAGACACACACACACATGCATATATTATGAAGTATAACGCAACTGCAATTGTACTTGATACAGTTTCAACGTGTAGGTAGGCCAACGAAAATTTGCAATCATTAGCTTCTCTCCGCAATCGTCTGAGATGGCGCTAATAGATTGCCACATAATAAGGAACCGAACCACGGCTCTAGGGAACGGGATTCTTGAAGGCTGTGCTACAGAATGTTACTGACAGATTGAGCGTTTGCTGAGTTCATTTTTATGAATACGTATTTTTTTAATGACCGAGGTTCTGGTTAGCATCTAAAAAGACGAGGTGGGTGGGGGGGGGGGGAGTAGAAAATAAGTAATAGAAAGGACGAAGTGTTAGAGCGTGAGAAGGGAAGAGGGGTAAAAAAAAAAAAAGAAATAACAGAAGATGAACAACAATAAAAGGAATGACGTAACGAACGGATAAAGATATAAAAATGGCGGAAAGTATCGTAAAATGATAGAAGTTTTGGTTGTTTGTGGTACGGCATATCATCACTTTTCGGATTATTTAATGCGAAATCAAGTAATTTTAGAAAAGATTTCATGCTTTAAGTTCTTTATATATTCAAATATTTATTCATGGTGCTTAGTTTGGTTGTTTTGTTTTACGGTATATCGACTTTCGGGGTAATCTAATGCTGAATCCGGTCATTTTGTAAAAAAATTTATACTACAAGTATCTTCAAATAATTATTTATCGTGTTTTTTTTTGTTTTTTGTTTCTTTTGTTTTGTTTTTGTTTTTGTTTTTGTTTTATTTTGTAGGACATGATGTGAGTATTGCGAAATGAAAAGAGACAAAAACAATAACATTAATGTTTTCTTGCATTTTACGGTAAAAGGGAGGAAAAAAGGAAGGAGAAACGATATTCGTCCTCGCGCGAAAGATGAGCAGGACACGAAATGTTTTAAATAATAATAATAATAATAATAGAATAACAATAACAAAGACTTTCGCTGGCGAGGACTACTATTGAGCGTAACCAGTTACACAGTCCTTTTGAAATTTTCATCTCCATTTTTCTCGTTATCTACTAGATATTTTTAATGAAACCTATATAAAATATGTTCCTTATTAAATTGTAAAGATTTTCTATTCTGAAAGAAGTTTTAAAAAATTTAATCTAAAAAAGTTATTTTAAAGTTTTTGTTTAAAAAAATCAGATTTTCTCATTATTCAGACATGTATGACAAAGAGGGGGTTGCAAAAATGAGTTGCGGTGTGAGGAGAAATACAAACAAATAGAGAGTATGAAAGTTGTTATAAATACATGCAAACCACATTCCTTTTTTTTTAAATCCAAATTATTAAATTAAATTAAATATAATCTTAAAAAGATACGATACAAGTTAGAAAAGCATTTCATCCAAGGCATGAAAATTGTTAAACAAAATTTTTTTACTATAGGCTTTAAAAATAAAGGTACAAGATTCAATTTGAAATCTATTTATCTTCAAAGTGTATTTTTATACATTTTACAAAGTAAGATATAAAAATTTAGTACTTTATTTGTAAAATTTATAAAAGTGCACTTTGCAGATAAATAAATTTCAAATTGAATCTTGTACCTTTATTTTTAAAGCCTATAGTAAAAAAATTTTGTTTAACAATTTTCATTCTTTGTATGAAATGCTTTTCTAACTTGTAACAAGTTGAGGCAAGAATAGACTGAGAATTAATGGAGAAAATGAGAGAAGAGTTAAGAGAATGATGAATAAAAAACAGGAAGACCTTGATTTGAGGGAGGATGAAACACTTAAAAGAGTATTGATGCAAGAACTCAAGGGAGAATCAAAACGAATGAGACACGAATTAAAGGAAGAAAATTAGGAAAAGGAATTTAAGGGATGAGAAGAATTTGAGAGAATTATACGGATTGCTTAACGAAAAGGAATAAAGAAAACGATACGTGGATTAAAAGATTAAGGAGAAAATGATAGCAGAAAGTAATAAAGAATTAACAAATGACCCTTCATAGAAAAAAATATCTTTCCGGGCCTTTTCAGCCTTCAGGCAAAGTTCTTCATATATTACGTAAGATTTTCTGCTTTCTTCGTCTTTATTCGTCCGTTGTATTTCAATAAGCCAGATTATACTTGTTTTTTTTTTCAATACTTTTTACCGCTTTTTGTGTTTCCAGTCAAAAAGAGTTCTTTCGTTGTTGTTTTTTGTTGTTTTTTGTTGTTGTTGTTGTTGTTGTTGTTGTTGTTGTTGTTTGTGATGGTGTGGCAAGCCATTAATTTTATCAGGTCGATGCAAACGTTTTTTGCTGGTTTGAAGAATGCGCAATTTAAACCGTTATGATTTATTGTATGCAAATTAATATTGCTTGCAACATATGACAATGATTAATTTATAGATTTTCTTCCAGATTATTAAAGCGTCCTTCATATTTTTTCTGCAATATTTTCACCCATGTTGACCTAAAAAACGAGTTTGTTTAGTCATCTTCTGTTTTCATAATGATCGTCCTCAAGCAGCACAACTGACCAAAGATTTTCTAATAGAATTTCGTTGGGAAATCTTTCTTCATCCTGAATATTCCCCTGACCTTGTTCACTCAAATCATCACTTCTCTCAAGGATTACAATCCCTTTTCAATTGTTTCGGGTTAATATCACTAAACGTGATCGAACATGAGTTAGAATCGTCTTTCGTATCAAAACCTAAAATATTTTACAATCAAGACATTTATAAGCTCGTTAACATTTAGAATTACGTTATAGATAGCAAACGTCGTTATTGCTATGGAAAACAGTTTTCAAAAGCACAGGTTTTTATTGTCAAGATAATTTGAAATCAGTAAAAACTTTTACAATAACATAATGTGCTCACTCTATGCTTTTCTCAATCACCACTGCAAATATCTTGGTTTTATCGTACACATCGTTTCCCATTGAATTATCTCTGATAGCGACCGGTGGTTTTCTTCGAGTCCGACAATACGCAACCGCAGTATTACAATACTGTCTATGCAATTCTAGTCAAGATCTGAAAGATGCTGTCACTTTTCCTTCTTTCCATCCTCTGAAACCCTTCATGATCATTTTCTGTAGTATCGACTCTTGTTTCACCGCGTTTTAATTTGTGGGTATGTAGTGTTTTACTATAAGAGTTTTTAAATTATTATTAATAATAGCATGAGACCGTGGGTACACTGTTTTATTTCATGCATCGTGTTTTGGGCAAGAATAGCCTGGTCACGTCCACCCCTCCCCAGACTTGAGAGGACATACAGAACCTTTTCTTACAAAATTCTCACCAATTTTAGGCGTGTCAGCGTGATAATGTTGTATATATTATTATCAGCAGCAACAATAGTAGCAGTAGTAATTGTGAAAATTATAGTAGTAATAATAGTTGTGGTGGTTGTAGTAGTAATAAAATAATAATTGTAGTAGTAGCTGTAGTAGTAGTAATAAAAATAGTAATAGTAGCTGCAGTATCTCTTTTGGTGGTGGTGGTGGTGGTATTAGTAGTAGTAGTATAAAAAACAGCATTTTAATTTGTTTTAGTCAACAATAAAGTCATTAATTATTTTTTAACCTGACTTCTGCATCAAAATAGCCCCTCATGTATTCTCATATGGCTTCGAAGGTTGACATATCGTCCTTATAAATCAACATTTATAAGGACGATAAGTGAGTAGGTTCGTTGGACTGGAGGAATAGTGTTTTTGTGCACAACCATATGCATTTTCAGTCCAGGTGCAGACCTACAGAGCTTACTGCATAATACACACATGGTGCTGCGGAACATAGGATCACGATGTTATACGGTTCACTTACTTTGCCTTCAAAAGAAAAACACAACCACATATTTCACAAATTAAATTTGCATAGTTGCATGACGAATTCCATAGTTTTCTTTTCTAAATGTTTTTTTTAGCTTTGCACGCTCCATCTTCTTGCCATAGAGAGAACCATAGCCGGTTTTTACCAATCCCCGCCAAGCGCCACGATCAACCGCAATTTCTTCCCAGTTGTCGACATAAATATCCATATCTTTTAGATTGCTTGTGAGGCCATTCTTGTAGCGCTTTCTTGGCTTATCCATAGAAGATTTGCTTTTCTAGGCAACGATCATCCATACGTACAAGGTGACCTATTCAGCGCAGTTGTGCAGTGGTTCTCATGGATTCAAGGCTCGAGCACAGTACTTTATCTAATGCCTTTGTGTCTCGTGTGTGCATTGGATATTCGATGTTTAACGTTCTTCTCGAGCACTTAAGATGGAAGTATTTTAGAAGCGTGATGTATCTCTGCTGGGTTGTCCAAGTTTCTGCGGCATAAACGAGCATTGTAACAACACACACCATATAAACATATACTTTGGTGTTAACAACCATTCCACACACTTCTCTCAAGTTTTTCAAATGCGATAGAAGCCTGCTGAATGCGGGCATATATGTCAGCATACAAAGAACCACCTTTAGATTACATACTTCTAAAGTATCAAAAATACACATTAAATCAAGCCTCGTGCTGTTAACTAAGATGTTTGGCTCAATTTACTCTGATTCAGGGGAGGTGAACGTCATTTTAGCATTTTTAAAGCTGATTTTGAGCCCAAATGCTTCACAAGCTTGTGAAATTTGTCCATAAGCAACTAAATGTCATTCTCAGTGTGTGCAAGAAGATCTGCGCCATCTGCATGAAGAAGTTTTCTGATCAAATTGAAGGACACCTTCGAGTTTTCATTGCATCTCCTAAAGTTTAAAACCTTTCCAAACGTCCAAAAAAGTAGGACATCTACGTCACAAATTTAGAATCTATACACAAAAAGAACTGCAAAAAAGATAGAAAAAAGAGTATACATAGGATACTTCTTTTATACTAAAACAGAAGCACAATTCAAAAGAAAAAGAAATATCATATATGACTCCTTTAATAATGTTAATACATCGTTAATTTATAATACTATAACAGTTAAGCGCATCTGTACATGAATAATGTATGACTTTATGCAATACTATCAAGACTATACACTTTTCAATCGTATAAATAAATAACAATTTATGCTATTACTCCTAAATCTAAATCTCATTAAATAAATACATAAATGACCTTCTTAACCAATATTAAGTTATGATTTAATAGTAATGAACTGTAATAAAATTATTAATAACTAAAAACCGTAAAAAATCAGCATAAACTGTAACCTATGAACACAGAACTTTGTCGAAAAAGTATCGCTTTTAATAAAACACTCATAAACTGTGAACGACGCCGCCCGTTCCATTTTGGAGGGACTTCCCTCGTTTTTGTGAGATGCTGAGCATATAATAATGTCGCCAAATTTTTTTCTAAACAATAAAGTTGAGTAATTTGTCGTACTTACATCAAGTGCCAAACGCAAAATTCAACCACAAAAAATTAGTTGTTTTATTTTCCTTGACAAAAGCTCCTCTCATTAATTAACGATTTCTTTTATTGTATTCTTATTCGGTGTCTGTTTCATTTTCACACAGTTTTAGTTGCGAAAATTTAATACATCTTCGTTAAATGCTCTGCATAACATGTCAAAGAACCCGCATATATCTGCATTCCAGGTCGGGTTTTACTGTGGAAAAATCTGTAACAAAGCACGTATCGCGGCTATATACAAATACCGATTCGTGTGCAAAATTACATCACCGTAAAGAAGAAAACACGTTGGATAAGACGAACACGTGAGAGACCCCACAGCCGTAACGAGAAGTTTCGCGTGACAAGAAAATTAGGGAATTGTGGAGTTTGTGCGACGTACACTGCATACAACGCGTTATGTTACATGTGTAAACGTGTGTGTGTTACGTTACATGTGTAAACGTGTGTGTTACGTTACATGTGTAAACGTGTGGGTGTTACGTCACATGTGTAAACGTGTGTGTATTACGTTACGTGTGTAAACGTGGGTGTATTACGTTACATGAGTAAACGTGTGTGTTTTACGTTACATGTGTAAACGTGTGGGTGTTACGTTACATGTGTAAACGTGTGGGTGTTACGTCACATGTGTAAACGTGTGTGTATTACGTTACATGTGTAAACGTGTGTGTTTTACGTTACATCTGTAAACGTCTGTGTTACGTTACATGTACAAACGTGTGTGTGTGTGTTACGTTACGTGTGTAAACGTGTGGGTGTTACGTTACATGTGTAAACGTGTGTGTATTACGTCACATCTCCCTAAAAAGGTGAAGGCTACCAGTAAATTTTGTAGAATTAAAATTCATTACTTTAATGTGAGAAAAAAATAAATAAATAATGACAAAGAGACAAACGTGTCAGTCGGTCCGTTCTTTTCGACATTTTTTATCCAATGTAGACCCCACACGTACACAACATTGGAGATGTCTATGAAATAAAAACACGGGAGATGTCTATGAAAAAAAAACATGGAAGATGTCTATGTTCAATAAAAAAACTGACATTTTAAAATAAATTTAGCAGAACATTGATTTAAACTTTAAAGATGGCCTATGATTATTCAGCTAAAAATGTCGAGCTTGATAATAACTTTTTCACTTCAGCAAAGAATTAATGACTTCTAAAAAAGAAATTACATTAACAATACGAGAAGTAGGTGAAAATAAAATAACACATGATGATGGGTCCTATAAAAAGAGCTAGCACTACTATGTCAAAAGTAACGAACAAAAAAATCAATTATAATTTAAAACGAAAGTGGGTTTGGTCGTTAAATGTCTTATGTGAAGTAAAAACAAGAAACAGTTCAACCAACAGATAAGATAAATCTCTTCCATGGATAGAAAAAATTTCCTGAAGCTGATTCAGCAAAGCAATCTCTATTCCTATAAGGGTAAGAATGTGTATATGTCTTTACATCTGTTTGTAAATTATTCATTCCTAAACTAATTAACTTATACTACGTATAAAGGGTCGTCATGTCAAATTTTAAGTTTAATTTTATGAAAATGATTTGAAAGGGATTTGAAACTGCCCGTAAAATTTCGAATATTAAAATTAGTATAAAGATTCTTAACATTATCTTAATAATTAAAATCTTTACAAGAGTAGAACCCCATCTTCCAACATAGACCCCTACTACAATGACTCCTTCTCCAACATCAGGGGTCTACGTTCCA